>NC_057409.1:49727252-49941896 GCF_019320065.1 Cervus canadensis | reverse complement strand
ATATCTACGACTGTGGGCAGGAATCCCTTAGAAGAAATGGAGTAGCCATCATAGTCACCAAATGAGTCCAAAATGCAGTACTTGGATGCAACGTTGAAAACGTACAGAATGATCTCTGTTCGTTTCCAATGCAAACCATTTCCAAGGAAAACTTCGTTTCCAAGGCAAACTTCACGGTAATCAAAGTCTATGCCCCAACCAGTAAAACTGAAGAAGCTGAAGTTGAACAGCGCTATGAAGACCTACAAGACCTTCTAGAAGTAACACCTAAAAAAGATGTCCTTTTCATTATATGGGACTGGAATGCAAAAGTAGGAAGTCAAGAAACACCTGGAGTAAGAGGCAAATTTGGTCTAGGAGTACAGAATGAAGGACGGCAAAGGCTAACAGAGTTCTGCCAAGAGAACTCATTTGTCATAGCGAGCACCCTCTTCCAATAAAAGAAGAGAAGACTCTACACATGGACATCACCAGATGGTTGACACCAAAATAAGATTGATTATATTCTTTGCAGCCAAAGATGGAGAAGCTCTATACAGTGAGCAAAAACAAGACCGGGAGCTGACTAGCTCAGATCATGAATTCCTTATTGCCAAATTCAGACTGAAATTGAAGAAAGTGGAGAGAACCACTAGACCATTCAGGTATGACCTAAATCAAATCCCTTATGACTATACAGTGGAAGTGAGAAATAGATTTAAGGGACTAGATTTGATAGACAGAGTGCCTGAAGAAATATGGATGGAGGTTCGTGACATTTTACAGGAGACAGGAATCAATACCATCCCCAAGAAAAAGAAATGCAAAAAAGCAAAATGGCTGTCTGAGGAGGCCACACAAATAGCAGTGAAAAGAAGGGAAGCAAAAAGCAAAGGAGAAAAGGAATGATATGCCCATTTGAATGCAGAGTTCCAAAGAATAGCAAGGAGAGATAAGAAAGCCTTCCACAGTGAACAATGCAAAGAAATAGAGGAAAACAATAGAATGGAAAAGAATAGAGATCTCTTCAAGAAACTTAGAGATACCAAGGGAACATTTCATGCAAAGATGGTCTCAATAAAGGACAGAAATGATAGTGACCTAACAGAAGCAGAAGATATTAAGAAGTGGTGGCAAGAATACACAGAAGAACTGTATAAAAAAAGATCTTCATGACCCAGACAATCATGATGGTGTGATCACTCACCTAGAGCCTGGACACTCATCTAGACATCCTGGAATGTGAAGTCAAGTGGGACTTAGGAAGCATCACTAGGAACAAAGCTAGTGGAGGTGATGGAATTCCAGTTGAGCTATTTCAAATCCTGAAAGATGATGCTGTGAAAGGGCTGCATTCAATATGCCAGCAAATTTGGAAAACTCAGCAGTGGCCACAGGACTGGAAAAGGTCCGTTTTCATTCTAATCCCTAAGAAAGGCAATCCAAAGAATGCTCAAACTATCACACAATTGTACTCATCTCACACTCTAGTAAATAATGCTCAAAATTCTGCAAGCCAGGCTTCAGCAATACATGAATCATGAACTTCAGATGTTCAAGCTGGTTTTAGAAAAGGCAGAGGAACCAGAGATCAAATTGCCAATATCTGCTGGATCATCGAAAAAGCAAGAGAGTTCCAGAAAAACATCTATTTCTGCTTTATTGACTATGCCAAAGCTTTCGACTGTGTGGATCACAATAAACTGTGGAAAATTCTGAAAGAGATGGGAATACCAGACCACCTGACCTGCCTCTTGAGAAACCTATATGCAGGTCAGGAAGCAACAGATAGAACTGGACATGGAAAAACAGACTAGTTCCAAATCAGGAAAGGATTATGTCAAGGCTGTATACTGTCACTCTGCTTATTTAACTTATATGCAGAGTACACCATGAGAAACACTGGACTGGATGAAGCACAAGCTGGAATAAAGATTGCCGGGAAAAATATCAATAACCTCAGATATGCAGATGACACCACCCTTATGGCAGAAAGTGAAGCGGAACTCAAGAGCCTCTTGATGAAAGTGAAAGAGGAGAGTGAAAAAGTTGTCTTAAAGCTCAACATTCAGAAAACTAAGATCATGGCATCTGGTCCCATCACTTCATGACAAATAGATGGGGAAACAGTGGAAACAGTGGCTAACTTTATTTTTCTGGGCTCCAAAATCACTGTAGGTGGTGATTGCAGCCATGAAATTAAAAGACACTTACTCTTGGAAGGAAAGTTATGACCAACCTAGACAGCATATTAAAAAGCAGAGACATTACTTTGCCAACAAAGTTCCATCTAGTCAAGGTTACGGTTTTTCCAGTGGTCATGTATGGATGTGAAAGTTGGACTATGAAGAACGTTGAGCGCTGAAGAATTGATGCTTTTGAACTGTGGTGTTGGAGACAAGTCTTGTGAGTCCCTTGGACTGCATGGAGATCCAACCAGTCCATCCTAAAGGAAATCAGTCCTGGGTGTTCATTGGAAGGACTGTTGTTGGAGCTGAAACTTTGGCCACCTGATGTGAAGAGCTGACTCATTTGAAAAAACCCTGATGCTGGGAAAGATTGAGGGCAGGAGGAGAAGGGGACGACAGTGGATGAGATGGTTGGATGGCATCACCGAGTCAATGGACATAGGTTTGGGTGGACTCTGGGAGGCCTGGCGTGCTGCGGTTCATGGGGTCAAAGAGTCAGACATGACTGAGCAACTGAATTCACTGAGTGACTGATAGGGAATGTCTGAAAATATATGATCTCATCCAATTCAGTCAATAATTCTATTTAATTGACAAATATTTATTGGGAACTTATCACCAACCCCCCAAAATGTGCCAGAACTTATAATCAATCAATCAATCAAATCCCTATATTTACAGGGAATAAATACTAGTTAACCTTTGTTTTTCCATTATAACCATCCTTATATTTTGAACATGTTCCCATTCTTACAGCTATATAATTTGGTCTCACATCTTTCCACCTCTTACATCGCACACACACACACACACAATTTGTTGGATTTACACGCAAGTTGAAGAAAATGTGTGCAATCAAGGTGTAAGAGATAGGGACTCCCATCTCGTCCCTGATCATCACCTATCCTTGGAGAGCTCAAACCTCATGTCTTGTGGATCATCAGTACATTCTTGTCACTCCTCATGCCTTTTCACAAATCAGAAATTCCTCCCAGGCTCTGCATTCTCATAGCTAATTCCTTGCCACTTTGAGAATATAAAAATGTATTCTCTTACTTCAAACCAAGCGTAAATGCAGGTACCGAGATGAAACTCTCTACGACCCTTATCTACCTAGACACACCATATAGTTATTTATTCTTTGTAGTCCTCCCTGGAAGATATTTTCCAGGAAGTAAGTCACAGGTACCTTCTACGCTCAGTCTCCAAAAACCTATTTACTGTATACTGTGTGCAGTCTCTTCAGTCGGTCTGACTCTGTGACCCTATGGACTGTAGCTTGCCAGGCTCCTCTGCCCACAGGACTCTCCAGGTAAGAACACTGGAGTGGGTTGCCCTGCTCTTCCCCAGGGGATCTTCCCCACTCAGGGATCGAACCCGTGCCACTTGTGTCTCCCGCATTGCAGGTGGACTCTTTACCCATTGAGCCACCTGGAAGTCCATTTACTGTATATTAGCACTATGGAAAAGAAACTTGGCTCAAGAATATGGCACAAAGCCCCTTCCACAGGGTGATTTAATGGAACTCTTTTTACTTGCCTTCCTAATTTTGACTTTTTTACAGCCCAAATAACCATTCTGTGTCTTGAGAAAACTTCCTTTTATAGTATGCATTCTTATAGTGTGTCTGTGCTTGTGTGAGGTGTGTGATCCCATCTTCCTTATCTCATGTTTCCAATAGCTTCCATAATATCCTAGTACTCAAGTTATTACTCACTGATACTCAGTACCATCTTGTTGCCTCTTAAAATAAATCCATCTTCGGGATCTCTTTGGCAATCCAGTGGTTAAAAATCTAGCTTGCAATGCAGGGGACATGCGTTTGATCCCTGGTCAGGAAGCTAAAATCCCACATGCCTCATGGGCAACTAAGCCAATGCCACAGCTAGAGAAGCCCATGCACCACACGAAAGACCCCATGCTGCAACTTAGACCTGACACAGCCAAAGAAATGAATAAATAAATTTTTTAAATATTTTTTAAAAAAAGAAATCCATCATCTATATTTTGCTACACAGATCTCCTGAGAAATCTGAATTCATCATAACTTTTATCTCCCTGTGACCCGCAAAGATCTATCACTCTAGTGAGATTGCTCCCATCATATACACTGTCCCAGCTTTAGTCTTAACGGAGCTTACCAAGCTTCACACATATTTTATTTCCATCCATATCTGTAAACTTGCAAGATTTAACGCTAGACATTTGTCCTCCATAAAATTTTCCATCTTCATCACTCTTTGGTAAGGCAACTCTTAACAACGCATACATCATCTTCTGTTTTTGTAGTACTTTCTATTCTTACTATACTCTAGTTTAAATGCTCATGTATTACTGCATTAGAAGACTGTGACAGATAGACTCATGGCAGGCAGTTTTCAGCTGGATAAAATGCTATAAATAAATACTTAGCAAAATGAATTAAACATGTTTGTGGAGTTCTAAAGAGAGAATGAGAGTATGACTGTTTCAGAAATTTGTCTATCTTGACATGATAGATCCAAGTAAACTCAAATTTACCAATAAGCAAATATTAAATTTCTCTCTTTCTGCCATGTAGGCATTCTAGAGAATTTTAATACTTCAAAAATTCAGTATGTTAATATAAAACTAATGCTCTGCCAACATCACTTGATTTCTAATACTCTCATAATTCTTGACCCAACTGTCTTCCTTGGTCAATGCTCTAATCCAATCTCTTGATAAGATTTATTTATTCCCCAGTCTTTCATAAATAATTTCAGTTTGCTCTGGTTGTTTCTTCATAAGTGCTTTCTATTCTAATGCATTATTTAAAGTAAAAACATGTATATGAGCCTATTTCTATTGGTAATGTTATGTCCATTTGTTTGCAAACAGAGAAAAACAAGAATACAAGTATCACTTTTGTATATTTAAATAATTCAAATTACCAGAGGTCCCTTATGCTTACTAAAAAAAGGGTGTTTTTCAATAGTCTGTTAGAGAGTATATTAAACAATGGATCACTAGATACAATTTTCTTCAGTTATACGTACTATACTTCCCTTTCTGATATTTGATATTTAAAGCATTGGTGACCATGAAACTTCAGTGCTGCATTATTTTATTGGGAAATTTTTATTTCCCCTGGGGTAACATCCTTTCTGGAAGTACACTCAATATTATTTCTAAGAGTTTTTTTCATTCTTTCCTGGGGAGATCTCAATTAGGAAGCAAGCTCTAGGGGCATTTTCTCTTCAACTGCAGCTGAATCTATAGCACCTGGAAGAGTCCCTGGCATTCAATAAATATTTGTTAAAGAAATGAATGGCTACATCAGAAAAGAAAAAGATTATTTTCTCTATGTACTTTCTCTTTTCCTTCTTGGGCCTTTCTTTAAAGTACCTAAACTTCTCCCTTTTTACCCCCTGACTGCACATCCCATTGATATCTTTAGGAACTGACAGAAACAGTTTTAAACTGAACTTAGCGATAGTAGAACACTAGTTGATGTAGACTGAGCAAATATTTATGATATCAAGGAAATATTTATAAGTATTTTGTAAACTTACTTCCCCTCCCCCAACAACATTGGTTTTCTCTAGGGTTAGCAAGTTTGCAAAAACATAATAAAAATTAAGTTTTGAAAGCTATTTTCCATAAGAACCTAGGAGGGAAACAAAAGCCCTCTCAGTCTATGTCCATAGAGCATTTAATGGTAGAAGAAGGAAAGAAAAAGAGAGGAAGAAAAGAAAGAAGGAAGGGAGGAAAAGGAGAGAGGAAGGAAAGGGGAAGGAAGGAAGGTAAAGAGGTGAGAAGAAAGGAAGGAGGGAGGGAAGGAGGCAGGGAGGGAGAAATAAAGCCTAATATCCACTGCATCAGGTTATGCTATTTACTTTTTTAAAAAATCAGTTCTGTTTTAGATCATATTTATTTAAACAGTTAATGAGTTTATAGATATAAATATTTCACTTTAAACAGATTTTCACTATCAATATAAACACTTGTTCAGAAGGACTGTCATCACATAAAAATGACAGCCTCTGAATAACTCTCCAAGAAAATCTCAAACTCTTAGAGCTTTGACTTTTTTAATCACACTGTACGTTACTAAACCCCTTCTTCCATATGATTGGGTTATTAACATTTAAGAAGCAAAGCCAATTCATATTTAACTTTTGTTGCAGGAGCTCAGGATGTGGTAGTAATTCCTTTATAAGAACAAGGAAACTATGCACTTCCAGCTGTGACAGAAATGGGATTGGAGGAGAGTTCCTCCCTCTGCTCACTTTTTCATTGTCCCCTTGTCTTTTACTGTAATAAATCATTTTAAAAGGCATGTTTTACACTATCACTTCTTATTTTACTTGATCTTCAATTTTGGATACATGTTAGTATTTTGAGATATGTTTGCATTTTTACAGAAAGCTTTATTCAAAGTTAAATTTGTTTTTTAATGTTGAATCACATAACTTAAATTCTATCTCAAAGTACTAAAATTGTTCATGTTTTGAATCTTGGGACATGAAGACACAGAATAGTAATATGAATGGTTTTGGAATGTTTGCTTTTTAATTAATATTCTAAAGGCCAGGGCTCTTTAGGTTTTGTATTTATTGTTTTTGTTTGTTTGGAGGGGAAACTGTGCTGTGCACCATGTGGGATCTTAGTTCCCAACTAGGGATTGAACCCACGCCCCAGCACTGCCAGTGTGAAGTCTTAACCACTGGACCAACAAGGAAATTCCTGTGTTTACTTTTTAAGATCATTTGTGTGAAAGAAAGGGCTTCCCCCGCCTTGTGGCTCAGCTGGTAAAGAATCCGCCTGCAATGCAGGAGACCGTGGCTGGATTCCTGGGTTGGGAAGATTCCCTGGAGAAGGGAAAGGCTACCCACTCCAGGATTCTGGCCTGGAGAATTCCATGGACTGTAAACCATGGGGTTGCGAAGAGTTAGACATGACTGAGCGACTTTCACTCAATCGCTCATACAGAAGAATATGGACACTAGGCACATTAAAAATTATTGTATATTTTCAGATAAAATAACTGGATTTTGTATCCATATGGAGAGAAACCATTATACTTGAATATACAAGAAGAAAACAATATTTTATAGTAAAGAAATATTTTAAATAATTTTCCATACAATCTGTAAGATATATAAAATATAACATATAATAGGTGCATATAACCAGACACAAATTTTGCTTTTGTTTTCATAATAATTGAGATCATATCCATAACCTTTCTGACCTTATTTTTCTCACTCCAAAATGCATCATGAAACTCTCCGCAGTTAACTAAAGTGAAAGTGAAAGTGAAGTCGCTCAGTTGTGTCCAACTCTTTGCGACCCTGTGGATTGTAGCCTACCAGGCTCCTCCATCCATGGGATTCTCCAGGCAAGAATACTGGAGTGGATTGCCATTTCCTTCTCCAGACAGTTAACTAGGAGGAAGCTAAATAATATTTTTAATGGCAGGATAATGTTCCATGGTGTGGATCCTCCTAGTTTATAAAACCATTCCCCTCTTGACAGGCATTATCTTTGTTTCCACTGTATTTTTTTTCTTTTCTATTACTCAAGATATTTTCACATACTTCATTAAGCAGTGATGCTTTTATCTATCTATATTCCTGTGAATAAAATTGGTATACAAAGGTATGTGTATGTTTATTTTAATTATGCTGACAAATTATCTCTCAAGCAGCAGCATTAACACTCACTATTTCTAGTGTGCAAAAGAATTAATCCTTCTTCACATCACTCACCAGTGATGAAAAATATAGGATTTTTTTGGACAGGCGTATGAATATAACATAATGTCTTGTTTTCTGTGTTTGGTTGTGTGTGTGTGTATATGTGTATTTCTTACCACATTTGAACCTTTTTTTCTCACGTTTGTTGATCATTCAGGTCAAGAGTTTTGCTACTTTTTTAAAGACATTATCTTTCTCGTCAGTATAAAAGTAAGATATATAACACTACACAATAATAAAATAAAAATATATGATATTACTAAATGGTTAAATTGTGCTAAGTCGCTTCAGTCGTGTCCGACTCTTTATAGCCCTATGGACTGCAGCCCAGGAGGCTCCTTTGTCCTTGGGATTCTCCAGACATGAGACCTGAATTGGGTCACCATGCCCTTCTCCAGAGGACGTTCATTCACCCAGGGATTGAATCTGCATCTTTCATGTCTCCTGCTTTGGCAGGCAGGTTCTTCACCACTAGCACCACTTGGGAAGCCCCAAATGATTAAATGATACTTGACAAAATTCAGCAATCAATTCCAATAAAACCTAAATAAAATTTTAACAGAAACAAAATTTGTAACTACAATAAAGACTATCTTACCATTTCCCAATAGGACCCATTATAATAAACAAATAAACACCAAAATCCTTCTAGTTAGACAGGGATGAACGCCATCACAATAGTAAATGCTGCCTTGAAAGCTCTAACAAAAACAAATATCCAATAAAATTAAATAACTAGCATACGCACCAGAAGAGACATTATCCTGTTTGGATAGTAGAAAATCCAACACATGAAATGTTCAAACAAAATTAATAAAATACTTTGCTAAGGTAAAAAGATACAATATAAACATGCAAAACCAAATAGCTTTGTCTATTTTAACAATAAATACCAATAAATGATAACACAGGGAAAATCTCTTTTTGATAACAAAATTAAAAAATATGTTTAATAACAAACATGTCAAGGAAGAACAATATAAGGAAAACTATAAAATGTTATTAAAAGAAATAAAAGAAGATCTGAACAAATGGAAACTCATACCATCTTCCTGGTGAGAAAGAAAAGCAGTCCTGTGACGCCTGGGAGCTGACCCGTCCCTCACATGTACTGTTGTCAAGGATGCCGGGTTTCATAGAGTAACACCATCAAACAAGGCTACTTTATCACCAGAATGAATATAAAAATAAGAGTGCTACCTAATCAGGTCTGAACACAGACAAACATGTGAATATTATCCAAATAACAAAACTAATTCCATGCCCTATATCCTGGTTAAAATGAGTGCCTACCTCTTCTTTACCAATTACAGCTCTAGCCTCACGACATTCATCCTGCCTCCTAGATGATATTATTACCTCCTCCCCTCCCCCCACCAACTGCAGAGTCACCTCTGCTTTCTTACAGGATCCAATCCAGAACAAAGCCCAACTGACTCCCTTGAATCCTCTCCAAAATCATTTAACAAAACCTAAACCCTGGTGGCTCAGATGGTAAAGGGTCTGCCTACAACGTGGGAGACTTGGGTTCAATCCCTGGGTTGGGAAGATCCTCTGGAGAAGGAAATGGCAACCCACTCCAGTACTCTTGCCTGGAAAATTCCATGGATGGAGGAGCACGGTAGGCTACAGTCCATGGGGTTGCAAAGAGTCAGACACGACTGAGCGACTTCACTTCATCAAACCCTATCTTGGCTTCCCAAGTGGTAATAGTGGTAAAGAACCCACCTGTCAAGGTAGAAGACGTAAGAGACATGGGTTCGATCCTTGGGTCAGGAAGATTCCCTG
The DNA here is from genome assembly GCF_019320065.1 of Cervus canadensis. NCBI lineage: Eukaryota > Metazoa > Chordata > Mammalia > Artiodactyla > Cervidae > Cervus > Cervus canadensis. Next base: position 49,932,220 of record NC_057409.1, on the reverse strand, counting down.
GAGAAGAGCAGGGCAACCCACTCCAGTTATTCCGGCCTGGAGAGTCCCATGGACAGAGGAGCCTGGTGGGCTGCAGTTCATGAGGTCAGAGTCAGACATGACTGAAGCGACTTAGGACACAAACCCTATAACAGGTCCTTTTAATACTCTTGAGACGCCCTATGGTTCCCCAGGATATGTGTTCTCCTTATCTCCAAAAACAATAAAGCCAACCTAATCAACAGCAGACTGTTTGCTTCCAGTGGCCCTGGGCTGGGTGGGCATTGACATTGAATGTAATGATTCAGAGCACAACCCATCAGTTCTCCTAAAATTAATGTTTATCTTAATGTTTAAATCAATTACAATCAGTCTCCACTTTGTGTGTGTTGTAGTTTGGGATTTGCTCAAAATGATCTCCAACTTCATATAGATATATTAATGACAGAATAATACTGCAGTGGTTTGCCATTCCCTCTTCCAGGGGATCTTCCCAGCCCAGGAATCGAACCCAGGTCTCCCGCATTGCAGGTGGATTCTTTACCAGCTGAGCCACCAGGGAAGCCCATCAGAATGCATAGTTTACTCTAAAATTAGGTATTGGTATGATTTCATACCAATAGGTATTGGTATGAAAATAGATTAGTCAATGGACTAAAGTGTAAAATCAAGAAATATACTTATTATTATTCATAAATATTGATTTCCAGAGATTATTGTTTACATCAGAGAAAATTGCTTTAAACTTCTGGAAAGCAATATATAGCACTTTGTAAGTTATTATCATCTTATATATTTTAATCAAGCTATTTGATATATTAAATGTTTCACTCAATGTATATACTGTTGCTCTATCAAAGTGATGTAAACTCTATTTTTTCAGTTGCATATTACATATAAATCATGCTTTATGCATGGGAAATTACAATTCTGATGTATTCACTAGAAGTGCTAGCAATGTTTTTAGTTAAACACTGGAAAATTGTGTCCAGCATGAAAATACATGCTCACTATTATCGTACAAGCAAAGCTGAATCTTTTGATCCAGGTAACACACAAACTTCCCAAGAAAGATTTCATCTATGAAACTTTCTCTGTAAGGCCAAAGTGTCATGCTTTTAAACTCCATTACAGATTTCCAGATAAATCTAATACCTAATGTTTCTTTCCTAAGCCTGCCTTATCTCTGGGAAGTAAGTTTCTTGCCCCTGCTCTGTTATAATTTATCTTGAATTCCTTAATTCTTTTTCAGCTGGTCTCCTTAATCCTCTTAATTACAGCTTCTTCAAAACTCATCCTTATGTACTCTACTTGCACTATTATCAGATCATTTCATTATCAATTATCTGTAAAATTAGTTCTTAAATTATTCTTGGTTTTTAATAACTTATTGTTCTCACCCATCAACCTTTCCAATTCTAAGGTAGTATTTTTAGATACGTTTCTTATTCTCTTTCTCAGAGCCATTCATCAAAGACCACACTGATTTTCTTTTCTTACAAATAATGTGAAGTGCCCTGCCTCTTCTCAGAGCGCAAGACCAAAAACAGTGTTTCTCAAAGCTAGTGGGCCTGGGAATCACATGAGATGTTTGTCATAGACGTAAATTTCCACTTCTGTTTCTATAAATTCTAACTGGAAAGCCTATGGTGGGACTCAAGAATCTGTAAATTTTTTTTCTGAAACCTGTTTCTTCTTAACTTTTTCCTAGTTTCATTGAGATATAACTACATATAACAAGAAATTTATATTTTAAATAAGGACCTTACATGATTCTGATATGGGAAATACATGGACAATTCTTAAGAAATCCAAAAGGAAAGGAAGATGGTTTCCATTCAGGACTCCTTAAGTGCACATTCTGACAGACTCTACAATATTATCCCCGGAAGCATTTCAGTGTTTCAGTCAATAGTTGAAACAATCTGGAGCTGTTTCTAAGCAAGACATTGACATAGTACAGTTAGTGATAAGCAGACATGGAGGTCACATGAGCTCAAACAATTGCTTTCTTATCACTAAGCCTCAGTTTCTTTCTCTGTAATATGAAGATACTATCTATCCCATAGGGAAATTGTGAGGATTAAATGAGATGACATATAAAATGTTTATCTCAGAGTCTAATACAGCACAAGTGCAAAGTAAATGTTAGCTCATATTTTTCTACTGGGAACTTTTCACACTTTACTTGGATGTTTTCATTCTTAATAACTGCTTACATTTCTAAAAGAGCATGTCTTGAGTGGAATATCTTGCACAGTGTTGGAATTCTGCAGGTGCTTAAATGATTATTAGATAAGAATCTTAACAACAACAACAAAAAATACTTTGTTTTCCTCATGTGTTTCATTTTTCCTTTGTTTGAGGTGATGAAAATTCTCAGAGAGCTGAGAGGAAAATAGTAAAAGCATAGTGTCCGTTGAGAAAGAAGACACCTCTCTCAGGTCACTATACTACACTGACCCTTCCCTATTTCCTAACATGGTGCCCAATGTCCCAGAGAAAAACATTTTCTTCTGTTGGAAATATAATAGCATCACAAGAAATAGTCATGGGTCTGTTTGTTCTGAGTAACATAAATATTTCACATTTCCCATAAAGTTTGAAAAGGGAAGCAAAAAAAGAGCTGTAAAATGTTACCTCATTGAAAGTCTTATCAGAGAAGACTGCCTTGGTACCCTCAACAAGGTCCCTGAAAAAAAAATCACTGGTTGATTGCAGCCCTAAAAAAGAGAGTCAGGACAATCTCATAATTTCAATTAGCATCCCACCAAAGGAATTTTACAATTCACTTTCTAACTAGGAAGCAAAGAATTAAACACTCATGTTTAAAGAGATCAGTTGTTGACCAGTCACTAAGTCATGTGCAACTCTTTGCAACGCCAAGGACTGCAGCACGCCAGGCTCCTCTGTCCTCCACTACCTCCCAGAGTTTGTTCAAATTCATGTCAATTAGTCAGCCATGCTATTTAACCATCTCATCCTGTCACCCTCTTCTCCTTCTGTCTTCAATCTTTCCCAACCTAGGATCTTTTCCAATGAGTCAGCTCTTCACATCAGGTGGCCAAAGTATTGGAGCTTAACTTACAGAGGAAAAGCTCCATTGGCAGTGGGAAGGGCTGAGGGAAGAATATTTATTCTAGTCTTAGTTGTAAAGAAAATCCAATATGGCTAGTTTACATTCTAAAAAAAAAAAAAAAAACTATTTATTAAAGGACATTAGGTAGCTCATAGAATCTCTGAGCTAGTGAACATCTCTGAAATTATCCCCACATGTGTGACACACCATGGCCATACAAATGTACAATATCTTACCTAAAACATCCCTGCCTCAGTCAGAAATCCTCACATCTAAAGTCCAAAACATTTGCTACTGCCACCCAGGGAACTGTGTACCTTCACCATTCTGCTTGTCAGAACACTATCACCCTAGGTCAATCTACGTCTCTATAAATGATCCAATTTTGCTTTTTTACAGTTGAATAATATTCCATATAAATCAGAAAGAGAAAAACCAGTTCATATATTAACACATATATGTGGAATCTAGAAAAATGGTATAGATGATCTTATTTGCAAAACAGAAACAGAGATCCAGATGTAGAGAATGAATGTATAGACATCAAGGGGAAGAAGGGGTGGGATGAACTGGGAGATTGGGATTGACGGTGGGCCTCAGTGACTTTCCTGTGGCTCAGACGGTAAAGAATCTGCCAGCAATGCAGGCGACCTGGGTTTGACCCCAGGGTCAGGAAGATCCCCTGGAGAAGGGAATGGCAACCCACTCCAGTATCCTTGCCTGGAGAATTTCACTGACAGAGGAGCCTGGCAGACTGCAATACATGGAGTCACAAAGAGTTGGACACAACTGAGTGACTAACACTATATACCCTACTATGTACAAACAGATAACTAATGAGAACCTGCTGTCTAGCTCAAAGAACTCCACTCAGCGTTCTTGGATGACCTAAATGGGAAGGAACTCCAAAAAAGAGGAGATACACATATACGTGATGGCTGATTCGATTTGCTATGCAGCAGGAACTAACACAACATTGTAAAGACACTGTACTCCAATAAAAACTAACTTACAGAAAAAAGAACCATCTCCCCCTGCGAGGCCACCTAGCAATGCTGCTGATCTGAGTCCACATCTGATTGTGAAACAACTGTCAGCTACCTACACCCTAGCCACAAGGGCATCTAAGGATGTGCATTTTCAGAAAGTAGGGGTCACATGCAAGAGTAACAAGATAAAGGAGAATGTTCAATGATGGTGACTGGTTGTAAACAACCATCCACTATAGGAGGATTAACTGTACTTGCCTCTCCATATAGCAGGAAGTCTTTGTAGTTTTTCTGGGCTCTGTAGAGTTCCATAGCAATTGAAATAGAAAATTAATAGTCAATCTCCCTTTCTGAACCAAATGTTTACTGCTTTTACTCCTCTACCTGCCCACAGAAAGTAGTATCAGATGAATTATGTATATTTATCATGTTTTGGGTTGGTGATGGACAGGGAGGCCTGGAGTGCTGTGATTCACGGGGTCGCAAAGAGTCGGACACGACTGAGTGACTGAACAGAACTGAACTGAACTGAATCATGTTTTGAAAGCATTTTGCTATTCCTCTTAACTTGTTCATCCATTTTTAATGATTTCAATTAATCCTTATATTTTGAATTAATTATAGATTGTATATTGTACAACATCATGAATCAAAAGCAATTATTGAACAAAATCTCCTATTCGGAAAGTAACGATTCAAATGGTTTCTGAAAAGAGTTGTAGAATTGTGGTATACATTTCCATATTTTACTCATAATCACAATATAATTCTATACTTCACAAGATCAGGTGCGTGCTGTATTCTTTCATTTTTACATACGGTTTTATTTATTTATGGCCACACTAGGTCTTCGTTGATGTGCAGGTCTCTCTCCAGTTGCAGTGAGCGAGGGCCCCTCTGCAGTTGCGGTCCTCGGGCTTCTCCTTTTGACGCCGCTCCTGCCGCAGAGCTTGGGCTCCAGAGCTTCAGCAGTTGCAGCTCCCAGGCTATAGAGCCCTGGTTCGGAGGTTGTGGCACACAGGCTTAGCTGCTCTGCAGAATGTGGAATTTTCCTGGACCAGGGATCGAACCCACGTCTCTTGCATTGGCAGGTGGACTCTTTACCACTGAGCCACCAAAGAAGCTCCATTCTGTGTTATTTCTGATTGAAATCAAACTAGCTTAGTTGAAAAGAACATTTATCATAATTATTATTAGTTAGTTTATAATAAACCAATCTCTGCTGTCATTTTACAAGTTATAATTTAGTCTCATATACTTATTACTCTTCTAAACTGACTAGTTAAAAACCTTCAAATTATAATAGTCCCTCAATATAACTCAGTTTAGTCAAATGTAGGGGTGATTTGCAAAACTATGGTCTCAGGTACAGGATCATAATGAGGGTTAGTATTTCATCTCATCAAGTCGGCTTGCTGTTGGGCGCCTATTGCCTTTAACTATTGATGTGTAAATGAGATCAAAGAAAGCAGGAGAATCTGGGTTAATCACTCTGCTTTGTCCAAAAATTTCCACACATTCACGCATACACCATTTAATTTAAAAGGCCTTTGGTGGAATATTTTATGGAACTGTTGGTTGAGTTAAAAGCTGTCATACATTAGGTTAGCATCAATGCTTAGCACCTCTTTACCATTTGATCTTCGGGGGGGGGGGGGGTCCAACTCAAAATCAAGATTACATATGTTTAGGGCTTCCCTGGTGGCTCAGTGTTAAGGAATCTACCTGCCAATACAGGACACACAGGTTCAGTTCCTAATCTGGGAAGATCCCACACGCCACAGAGCAGCTAAGCCCATGTGCCACAACTACTGAGCCTGTCCTCTGGAGCCCGGAAGCCGCAGCTACTGAGCGCAAATGCCGCAACTACTGAAGCCTGGACGCCCTGCAACGAGAAGCCTTTGAGCAACAACAAGGGCAGCCCCTGCTCTCCACAACTAGAGAAAAGCTTGTGCAGCAATGAAGACCCAGCACAGCCAAAAATAAATAATCAATAAAATTATTTCTAAAAATTACATGTTTAGCATTAATAGTATTTATCCTGAGAATAGAAAGAAAAACAAGCCAATTTCATGAGTTTCCAAAATCTTACTTATAAAATAATTTTAATGTGTAGGGCATTTGCCTAAAATGGTGAGATGAAATCTTTGTAGCTGTCTTCTGAGCCTGAACTTTTCCTTAGATGTAAAATACTGATGTGTTTGTTAGGACTCGAAGGGATTAAATGTAATTTCCATCCGATAACTTTGTTTCTGATGGTAATTATGTATCTATAAAAATGAAAGAATGCAGTTTCTGACAAACTAGGCACTGGCTTCAAAAAAGAAAGAATCATATTTTAATTAATAAGTGATGTTAAAAGGAAAACAATATTTGACTATCGAACTGCTTATATAAAGAAAAATCAACAAATAGATTAATTGAAAAAGTCACTCCAACTAGTTTGGGGACCTGGGTTGGGGAACAACAACAAAAAAAAGACATGATTGACATTTTAGCTCTTAGTTAATTGTTTTGGCACAGTATTCACACACCATGGCTCCATTGTTTTTCTGGCACTGGTAAACAGCAATTCTTTACCATCACGTTACCCAGGTGAAAAACAATGCAAAAGAAACATAGAAATAATGAAAAGTCTTTTCCTATCATTATAATAAATTTACAAGTATACTTGATGTCAGGTTTGTTTATATGCCAATTTCCTCTAACAGTTCTGAGCAATTGGAAATTGAAACCAAATAGATAAATTGAAAACCTCAAAGCTTAGTGGAAATGGAGCTGGACAGAAGCAAGATCAGATGACAACAAAGATCAAGTACAAAGCAAAGACCTGCCATGTTTACTGTGTAAGAAGAAAAGTGTTAGTCCCTCAGTTGTGTGTGATTCTTTGCGACCCCATGGACTGTAGTCTGCCAGACTCCTCTGTCCATGGAATTCTCCAGGCAAGAAAACTGGAGTGGATAGCTATTCCCATCTCCAGAAGGTCTTCCCGACTCATGGATCAAACTCCAGTCTCCTCCATTGCAGGCAGATTCTTTCCCTCGTCTGAACCACCAGAGAAGCTCCATAGGAAGAAGGGTTAATAGCTAATCTTTTATTTGAAATAAGATACAGGAAGACTTCAGCCAAAAAAAAAAAATCATAATTGTTAGTAAACACAGGATGCAAGTTGGTCATTCGAGGGGCTTGAATCCTGTCTCTACCACTCTCCAGCTAGGAGACTCTGAGAAAACTGCATTAACTTACCTTCTGTTTCTTCATCAGTAAAATGAGGTAGATCCTAACATCTACCTCACAGATAGGTGTTAGGATTAAATCTCCTTCAGTAGAAAATGCCCAATGTTTTGTTTGTTTGTTTGTTTTCCCCTGAATAAGCATAATTCATCCTAATACTGAATTCATGTGAAAGAAAATAAAAATGAAGATAAAGAGTCAAAGAATAGTACTGACCAATTAATTGAACTTGAATGTGCACATAATGCATGGAGCACACCCTAACAGAAATAGCCTACTTAAAAGATACTTCTATACAGACCCTAACTTCTCTGATTTTATCTACTGTAATGTAACCATCGAACCATATTCCCCAAATCCAAGTATCCACATGTTATGAGACCTAAACTGATTTCAATTCTGATTTTTAGAGAACAAAGATTTTTGCTTTTACTTTTTTAAGAATAAAATGATAATAATGTAGTTGTTTAATCACTAAGTCATGTCCAACTCTTCTGTGACCCATGGACTATAGCCCAGCAGGCTCCTCTATGCATGGGATTTTCCAAAATCCCATGTCTTTCCAAGAACACTGGAGTGGGTAGCCATTTCCTTCTCCAGGGAATCATCCCCACCCAGGGATCAAACCTGCATCTCCTGCATTAGCAGGCCGATTCTTTACCACTGAGCCACCAGGGAAGCCCCAGTTATGTAGTAAACGTATACCTTTTATTGTATAGTGATAGAAAATTTATTTTATTTAAAGTATTAGAGATACCAAGAGTTCTAATGACAATGTTCAGCTTCTAATGCCGTCCAGGAATCTTGAGTTAAGGTTTACTTTAACAATAAGCCCATGTGAAGTCATATCCAAACAGGTCTATTTTCCATTTATCTTACATGCAACCAGCCACCTTTCTGGTAATTGTTTGGAGACAGCCTAGCAATTACTCCTGCTATTTTATGTTAAGGACTCGAATTTTAGAAACTACATTACAGGCAAAGGCCCTGGGACCAGAAATGGCAAAATGCAAGATGGGTGATTACCTAAAACATCATTTCACCTAAGAAAAGATCTTAAAGAGTTCTGTGTGAGCTCTACTTTGAGTGAGCACTCAGATAGTTTAGTTTGGTAAATCCTGGCATTTACAACTGTTGCAGGGAGGGGGACCCCTTCCAGGGCCCGATACTGGGCTCTTGTCTAACACTCAGAAATGAATTGTCTGAGGAGACACATGCTGACAAAGCAAGAGATTTTATTGGGAAAGGGCACCCGGGTGGAGAGCAGTAGGTAAGGGAACCCAGGAGAACTGCTCTGCCGAGTGGCTCGCAGTCTCGGGTTTTATGGTGATGGGATTAGTTTCCGGGTAGTCTTTGGCCAATCATTCTAATTCAGAGTCTTTCCTGGTGGCGCACGCATCACTCAGCCAAGATGGATGCTAGCAAGAGGGATTCTGGGAAGTGGACAGACACGCGGTGTCTCCTTTTGACCTTTCCCGAATTCTTCCTGTTGGTGGTGGCTTATTAGTTCCGTATTCCTTATCAGGATCTCCTGTCATAAAACAACTCATGCAAATGGTTACTATGGTGCCTGGCCAGGGTGGGCGGTTTCAATCAGTGTGCTTCCCCTAACACAACTATATCAATACATAGTAAATCTTTCCCTTCCATATCCTCTTAAAAACAGTAGCTGTTATCTTTGTCACCTTGTTTGTATTCTGCTGAGCTCTGTCCAATTCGATCCTTATCTGTATGCTCTCCGACACAATAGAGTGATTAGAACAGAGATATTCAGCTCCCTTTGTCTGAAAGAATCTCTATGAGTTTGGAACAGGAGCAAAAAACAGATTTACAATTGGACAGAAGTATTTTTGGCATAATGTTTCATGGTAACACTATAAAATATCAGCTTCTGTGACAACACTCACAGATATTCCTGTTTCAATCTTAATAAAGAGAAGACTTTACAAACACACTGAAGTGTCAGTGTTTTCATAGGAAAATACTGATATTCTGCACTTTTACACAAAATATTCTGCACTTTCCCCAAAAAACAATGCATGCTCCTATTCTCAATAACACTGTTCATATTCCTGCTAGGTGGTTATTCATAATAACAAATAACTATAATTGTTTAGAGACCTGTGGGGGAAAACGTATGTACTAGACATCAAATTTAAGTTGTGATTTTTAGACTTAAGAGTCTTAAAATTTTCCAATTTAGCATAATATCTATGTGTAATAGAATGGCTCCTACTATAACCTCTATATGGATAACTACCTCTATATGTATGTATACATACATCTATGTATGTATGTATGTATAGATGTATGTATACATACACCTGTATCTCTATGTCCAGCCTTGATGGATACAGAGTATCCACAGGTATCCCCAATTTCTTAACTGAACTTCTCCAGCAACACCCCAAATTTAAGTCCAAAACTACTATTAGTTCTTTCTCCTCTGCTCCTTATCCTTCTGATTGGAATGATTATTAACTTACCCTCCTTTTTCAAAGTTGCAATTCATTATTTCACAAATACTTCTCTCTGCATATTGAATGGATAGCAAAGTTTCATAGATTTTTTTCCTCAGTAATGTCTCCTATATTTTTCCTTTTTTTTTTTTTCCATTCTTGAGCATCTTTTTTATCATCTCACACCTAGACGATAGCACAGTCCTTTAAAAAGCCCTTGTTTTCTGATCTATCTGGAACACAATGCTTCATCCATCTTCCTACTGATGATGTCACGTCAGTCACTCTACTCAAAAACTTTTCATAGCTTCCTATCACCAATTAGATAAAGTTCAAACACGTTGATTAACCAGTTAATCATAGCCCTCTATGATCAAATTATAATCTATCTTTCCAATCTTTTCAATTTATGCACACTTCAGGCCAACCTATCAAAATTATTTACCAAACTCATTTTCACTGCTTTAGCTGTTAAAACATTGTTGAGGACATTGTTTAAGTCTTTTCTAAATGACTGTATTTAATTTTTTTTTTAAACTTTGTGTTAAAGTATTGCCTCCTTTTCTAGGTTTCTTTTGTTTTAATTGAAGAATTACACAGATGATCATATTCTTTTTAATTATTATTATGACTGTTATGTTGCTTAAACAAACCGGTAGATCAATTATATCAATGCAAGTTTTTCCCATGCTCTAAATATTTCCTTTTTCCTACTCATTAAAAAAATTCTACTTTCTATTGGTAACAGTAACTTACTGTTGTTTACTCTATATAATTCCCCCCAAAAGATATATCCAGAATGAGGTAGGGCAACAAACTTCTTCTCGCATAAGCCCTCTATAATATCTTATCCAAGCTAAACTTGTATTTTCTTGGACCCATAGAAATGCACATGGTATGTTTTTGGTTATGCAGTTTATGCCTGTCCTGCGTCGGCACCTTGAAACAGAGCTGACATGCTAACACGTCCCCAGGAGATCTCCCACTTCTTAATCTCTTGTCTGTGCTTCTCTACTTCCTATTCCCAGCTAGTATCTTTCACATGGTTTCATAGGGAACCTGGACCCTGAAAACTCTCTCAGGGGCTTTGCTCTGAGGCTTCTCTAGCTTATCCTCACAACACTTCCCCTTAGCCTTGGAGCTGATAGTCTTCCTCCACCCAGTAGGCTCTGCTGAAGGAGGAAACAGACAGAACAGTCTCCCTCTTGGGCCAGACTGTGGACTTTGAGCTCTATGCCCAGTATCTAAAGAAATGACATACCAACTGGAAAACCAGACTCCCCAGATGGAAGAGCCCCGGGGTGCGTACCTAGACTCTCTGTAGCCTAAAAGAATACCCTAATTATCTGTGTAACCGAATAGAATCATAAATTCTATTATGCTTATTGGGGTATGACCACAGGCCTATTGATAATTGTCCACTGTTAACTACCTAGGCTAAGGCATATGAATCACAGGTTAACTTTTATTGTATCTTTCTTTTCCTTTGTTCAGACTAGTTTCAGGGAATTTGGGGAGGTGGGTTTGGGCACGTACACTTAGGGTATACAAGGTTTTCACAAAAACGGGTCAGGGTCCTTGGCTAAGAGGAGACTCTGCCTTGAGCCCGCCGGTGTAATAAACTGCACTCCACTATCTGCACTGTCCTTCTGAGTGAGTTTGTTTCCCGGAATGCATGGCTACAACACTGCCACAGCTAAAAACACTAGGAATCTGAGTCATCCACTCTAGACACATCAATTTCTCCCAGAATGAAAGCATGGTGAGCTGTATTCATCATATTTACTTTAATTTACGTATTTCTAAATTCTAACTAATCTTCAGTTCCTTGCATCTACCTCCCCCATGTAGTCGTGAATAAGCCTCATTCCTCGTGTAACCAAACAGTCTTCTTATGAAATATGTAGAACTTAACTGCCTTTCAAATAAAGTCCTATCTCATTCTATTCATAAACTACCAATGAAAAATAAGAGGCTTAATTCTTTCTGTTGAAAATAAGGGAAGCAGATTTTCCTCCCCTCCTTTTTCTTTGAGCATTTATTTACTTATACTTTTAAGTACTTTTTTCATTTTTTTATTCTTTTGAAGACAAAAATCGGTCTTTTGTCAGCTTTATGACCCAGGAATATCTTTCTCAAGGACCTGGGAGCCATCTTTTTGAAATGTAAATGTCAGGAGAGATAGCACTCCTATCTCGCCTTTCTGTGAGAGGGTAGGAGTTTAACTTCTGTAGGTATCTTGCTCCCAGTTGCAAAATCCTTTCTTGTCGTAAGAAATACATTTGCTTTGCCTCAATAAAACCAATTAGCTAACACCCCAATTAATCACCAGGTAAAGTTGGAAAGAACTATATGTGACAAATGATGCCATGAATGCTTCTTACTTGAAGACTGGTTATTGCTTATCTTGAGATGTGTGTAATAGGTTATATCTACTTAACTACAGAATAGGGTGAGATTCTTTCCTGTCTTTGCCAATTGCCTATGATACACAACACATTCTGGTTTAACTGCTTATTCAATAATAAAAGTGTTTTCTTTCCCTACTATCTATGTGGGTTAGAAGATTTTGTTTTAATTACATTTCTTTATATACTATATATATTTTGGGTGCTTCATTCCCCTTATAAACTGCCATAATAGGTTTGAATCACTCTATCACACTAGATGCCCATGTAATGTCATATTTCAAACTAATAGTTATATACTGTCACCATAATTAGTAAGTTCTTTTGGTAGAAATCAGTATAGTCTCCAATAGTCTAAGGTGGTTGAGGGCACATATGCATGCACATGCACACACACATATAAACACACACACATACAAGCACACACAGACACACACTCCTTGCTACTATGTCATACATAATAATGAAAGTCAGTATCTGACAAAAGATAGTACCTAACTATATTCTGCCACCTACACAAATATTTCTTATCAAGCAAACACAAAATGTTAAACTGAATAACTTGATGCAGTCTCAATTCTCTGTCCTTTTAAGCATTCTAGAAAGTACCTATCTGAATATTTGGTCAAGGCAGGTGCATCAATAATTCTAGCAGCAAGATTCAGCAAAACTACTGGTCAGAAAACAGAATCCTCCAGAAATGTCTGAACACAGGTCAAATGGAAATCTTAAGCCCAGGGTACATGCCTAAAGGATGGAGGCTATTGGACTCATTAGATTATTTTATCTGATTCATGAAGAGTGGGATTGTTTGTATACTTCTAGTGAATCCACATATCTTGAATCAACTCATTCCACTAGCAAAACTTCAGTAATGGTAAAATTCTATTCTCCATTAGTTACATGGCACACCCTGTGGGATTGATGGAAAATTCGGATAGCTGAATTATTTTGTAGAACAAAATTTCCATAAGTCTTTCAAATTCCTGATCACTGCAGTTCAAAAGTTACTAACCATCCTTGAGTGATGATCAAAACTAAATAACTGAGGCATACTTTACCATGGTTCTGCCAACATGTCAAAATAAATTATAGATTATATAACATTATGCATTCCAATTGAATTCAATTGGCCTTGAGACCTCAAAGGATGTCACTGGCATAACTGTCCCCCCCTTAGACAATGAAAGAATATTGTACCCTAACATGGTAGCATCTGAGAATTCAGGTCTGGATGGTTTTTATTTGTAATCTAGACTCCCTTCACCGGTGAGTTCATCAAGACTGAATGTCATTTGTAAGTCAGCACTTCCAAACTTTTGTTCTAAGCCTGGAACTTTCACGTGATCTGTGGGCTTGTTGATCTAACTGCCCATTCAACATCCTCCATCACCACTTGCATGTTTAAAGAATAACTTAAAACTTATTATGCCAACAGTTGGGGCCACATGCTGTCTTTTTTTATTCCAGTAATGTTTAGTTTGGTTGGTGTCTAACATACAGTAAATAGTCATTTAACCTTTTTCACTGATGGAACTTGTAAATTTCTAACTTCTCATACAACCAAATATTCCCCAAAAGTTAATTTCATCCCAACTACCTTTAGCATCAAAGACTACTGTGTACACACTCTGGGAGTATAAGTGCTATTGTTAATAATTTCACTGAAATATTTAGCTTACGCTCACTCAATGGCTGACAAAAGAAATGTGAAACCAGCATACAAAGATATCTGGCATTAATTTTGCTAACAATACACTGCCACAGGTCACGGGAAACTGTCAACAACATCAAAATCATCATTATATGATTACAAACCATGTAATTATCTCTAGTGAAAGGAAAATACTGTGGAATTTGTCAGGCATATTTCTAAAATAGATTTAACAAAGTTTAAAAATGCTGTTTAATTCAACAAATGCATGCTGAATACCTACAATGCACCAGGCGTTGCTGTCGGTCCTGCAGCAAGCACAGTGACGCTGTTTTCTTTCTCTTTTGTGCCCCTTAGAAAGAATGAAAAGAAAGGTGATGTAACCATCAGCTACAGAGACAGAGAGCAGGTCACTCTGATGAATCTGGGTGTTTTCTTATTGGCTTCTCTAAGGTTGTACTGTTCGTGAAGTTAAGCCAAGGGGAAGTCAATAAGCAACACACCCAACAATAACAAACTTAGTGTGGGGGGAAAATGGTATTTTTACCATACCAAGTGTTACCAAAACTAAGAAAAACTGAAGATATGAACAAATATACATAATATACTGATAACTTCTTCTAAGTAGGTCTCTTGAAGGAACACAGCGTCTAGAACTACGAGTGAGGCAGTGAGAACCTGAATAAGAATAACCATCTTACATAATGGTTTTGTACTTGATAGACACTGTTCAAAGTTCAATATACTTAAATAATAATAAACATTATGAACATTTTATAGACATTTATATAAACATTATAATAGAGCTAAGATCAATACTACTATCATTCAACTTCACAGACAAATAAATTAAGTCCGAGAGAGGTTAAGAAATTTTCCCAAAGTAAGAATTCTTTGTATTTATATGCAATACATGCATATTATATCTGCATTTTCAGATATATCTCAGATATATATTTTCTGAGAATATATTTTATATATATATATATATATTCAGATATATATTTCAGATATATCTCCCATTTTCAGAAATATCAACAGCAAGCTTTATAAACAGACAAAAAAAGCAGATACAGACAAGATCTACTCCTCTAAAGAATACAGAAATAAGTCACCATAGCAAAGATACCAATATTTGAGAAATCAACAAACATTTTTAGGAAAGGCATGGATGCAAGCATTTGTGCCCCAAAATGCTCACACGTGAACATACAACCTAGAAGGATACGTGTGAGTGAGTGAATGAGTGTTGTATCTGAGTCTAGAACAACTGGATATTGAATTTCAAGACAGTCCTTGTTTATACCTATTATTCCTGCATAATCATTACCAGTGACTCCCTTGTCTCTCAAAAATATCCTGCTTGGACAATGTATTACATGATCACTCTAAAAATTAGCTTTCTGAAAACTGTTCCTCTTAATTGAATGTACACATAATGAGACCAAATGCATGTGCTATCTGAACCCCCCTCATCTAGGCCAGGTGATCCTCATTAATCTCGAGGTTGTATATATACTGCAAGATACTGGAGAACAAAGAATACATAACACCAGGAAATAAGCACATTCCTCCACTAGATTTTCTTTGCGGACAAAGCTTGGTCCAAGGATCTTTCTGCATTTAGCAATGAGACTGGAAAGCAAAATTCACTTTCCTAGACATCTCTTAGAGTCAGGCTGAGACTCCTCAGTCAGTTAAAGGAATATTATAAAATATTGCTTGTTTGATTGGTTGCCTTCTTAATACGGCTTTATAACAAGTACTGTTTAAAAATGACCCTTGCCCAAAACTATTATAACATTGTTAATTGGCTACATTCCAATATATATTTTTTAAAAGTTTAAAAATTTTTAAATAAATAAAAATGGCCCTTGGAGGAAAAGTCAAAATAAAAAGCAAAATACAAATGCATACATATACATACATGCGCGCGCGCACACACACACACACACACACACACATATTAATATTGCTGAAAGGAACATGTACCAAAGAAATAGTCTCTAAAATTCATAATCAAGCTTTTGTTGTTGTTCTTTAGTCGCTAAGTCACATGCATCTCTCTGCAACTCCATGGACTGTAGCCCACAGGCTCCTCTGTCCATGGGATTTTCCAGACAAGAATACAGAGGAGTGGGTTGTCATTTCCTTCTCCAGGGGATCTTCCCAACCCAGGGATCAAACCTGGGTCTCCTGAACTGCAGGCATATTCTCTTACCACTTAGCCACCAGGGAAGCCCCATCATCAAGCCATTATGGGGCAATGAAATGTAGGAAAGAAGCTATTATGTCTGCTAGATCCTTTATAGCCTGACTGAAGCTCAAAAACTCACACAAGTAACACGTCAGTTTATAAAGTCCTTATCAGAGTGAAGTATTATAGAAATAAATGTTAAAATATGCAAATGAAACATTGTATTTAAATAAACAGATACATGCATGCTTCAGGAAGTGAATAATGGAAACACGGTAGCAGTTACATGTTATGATAAAGCATAGCTCAACTATGCCTGCTTCTTATATTTATAGATTTCAAGGAAAATTCATTTCACTGAGCCAATAACTGAGCTGTAGACAATCTTCAGACACCAAAAGAAATAGACAATTTACAATGTGTTCCTGAAGCCTGTATACTTAATGTATTATTTTGATGGTATCAAATTCAATTGTAAGCATCTTAATTAGAATTTTTTTTTCATATTTCACTTTTCTCTTAGAAAATGAAATATGATTTACAGTTACAAGTAAATGCATTGCTTTGAGAGAGGCAAAGACAAAGGTTTGAAAGGGGAAAAAAATGAAGATTGCATGAACCCATGCTTTTGTCTTTCAAATCTCTTACCATGTGTGCAAGACTCCTTCACTGTGCTTGTCTTCTTGGCCCTACCTTACGTTTCAATCACCACCATCTTAGGGGCTTAAGTTTTTCTGGAACTTTGACCCTATTCCCCAAAGTACCTTACCAAAATCTCTATAAACAATTACAGAAAACACAACTTGCAAGCAATCTGAAGACAGAGGGTATGCTTCCACATCTCTATCCTCAGCACAGAGTATATACAGAGCACACAGCAGTTGCTTAATGAATATTTGTAGCAAGACTAACTGAAAAGTTATGCTCAATGTTTTCATCTAAAATGCAGTATTTAGTCATCTTAATATAGTCAGATAAGTTTGAGAGATTTTTTTAAACCTCCGGTCTGAATTGCTAACACCATATTTTGCACAGAACAACAGAAGTACTGTGTTTCAAAAAAAAAAAGCAGTTTTCTTTTTTTAACTATTAAGTAATTCAAAAGGATCAAAAAACTCCAGACACAATCTCATAATCTCTTTCTAATAGAGGCTATTCCTTATTTATCAAAGCTATCCTTTGAATCTTTTAATGCAGAAGCAAGCAGGAGCATGTGCAGGCGTGCATGCACAAACACACACACACACACACACAGAGGCACACTTACATTCTCCTTTTTCCCCTTCATTCTCCCCCCTATAGAGTAAGATGTGGCTATTAGTCAGTCAATCAGTCAATCTGTGAAATGCAAATAGCAGCTCACAGTGATTTTTTTTCCAGGCTTCCCTAATCCAGGCAGTGAAAGTAAAATATATTTCTCAGAGAAAATCAAATGAACCTCATGTGAATGAATTGTTTTCTTTACCATTTTCATTTTTTAGAAAAAGAAGAAATGCTTTTACCTGGAAACTACTTTCTTTGACTAAGTTAGTATCATGCCGACTGACCTTTACTTTATTGTTCCACCAGCTCTCTGGCATTTTAATGTTTTGGTCTGTAATAATAGTCTTGAAGAATGGAATAGGCTTTTTGAAGCAATTTTCTCCCTAAGGATTTAAAAATCAGTCTTTATTTTTCACATGCTCAAAACAAAGCCCTTAAAAAAATAAAATGGAAATGCAGTTAGTGCAGAGGTAGGCTCATTTATGCTTTAATATTTCTAAATGCTGGACAGAAGAGAATACTGCATGTAGATTTTTTAAATGTCTTTTTAAGTTTGAATAATTTCTGGGTTCAGGATCAAATGCAGTATATTGTAAGACTATGATCCCTGATTCACACAGCTTTCTGGGATGAAGAGTCTAAGGACAGCTGAATGAGAGGTCAGAATTCTCCATATGTGTACACAGCTTGCTCTTTTGGAAACATCCTTGTGCCTACTCCAACCTGGTTCAGTTTCTACTCTGTCTTTAAAAACTTGACTTTCTCTGGTTCCACAATTTCTGCTAGTACAGCCTTTCAGCAGTTTCCCAAATAAAAAAAAAAATAAATAAAAGGAAAATCAAAGCCTTTTTCAAGTTGCAAAACAACCTTCCCCTGCTGAGCTAACAGATTTCTCTCCCTTTTGTCTCAGAGAGGAAACAGAATATACTCTTAAAGTTTCCCTCCATCCCCCAACATCTGCAGCTGTTTCCTTCTCAAAGACTCATGACTATCACAGACAAAAAATTCTCATCAACATTTTAATAGAAATTCAAACAAAAGCTATGAATGTAAATGTAAGACATCTGTCAATTATTTTAATTCAAAATATGTACCAATTAGTATATATGTAATTCACAATAGGTACCAATGAATAGATTACCTGAGAAAGATTTAGTTTAATTAGTATAATGATAAAAGTGATATAAATTTGTTAAACAAAGATGTAAGTGCTCGTAGGTAAATAGTTTGTCATAGATACATTTTCTAAATAATCAAGAATATACTCAGTTCAGTTCAGTTCAGTCGCTCAGTCGTGTCCGACTCTTTGCAAACCCATGAACTGCAGCACACCAGGCCTCCCTGTCCATCACAAACTCTCAGAGCTTACTCAGACTTCTGTCCATTGAATTGGTGATGATATCCATCCATCTCATCCTCTGTCATCCCCTTCTCCTCCCGCCTTTAATTTTTCCCAGCATCAGGGTATTTTCAAATGAGTCAGTTCTTCGCATCAGGTGGCCAAAGTATTGGAGTTTCAGCTTCAGCATCAGCCCCTTCAATGAATATTCATGACTGATTTCCTTTAGGATGGACTGGTTGGATCTCCTTGCAGTCCAAGGGACTCTCAAGAGTCTTCTCCAACACCACAGTTCAGAAGCATCAATTCTTCAGCGCTCAGCTTTCTTTATACTCGAACTTTCACATGCATACACGACTACCAGAAAAACCATAGCTTTGACTAGACAGACCTTTGTCAGCAAAGCAATGTCTCTGCTTTTTAATAGGCTCTCTAAGTTGGTCATAACTTTTCTCCCAAGGAAGAACTGTCTTTTAATGTCATGGCTGCAGTCACCATCTGCAGTGATTTTGGAGCCCCCAAAAAGTAAAGTCTCTCGCTGTTTCCATTATTTCCCCATCTATTTGCCATGAAGTGATGGGACCAGATGTCATGATCTTAGTTTTCTGAATGTTGAGTTTTAAGCCAAATTTTTCACTCTCCTCTTTCACTTTCATCAAGAGGCTCTTTAGTTCTTTGCTTTCTGACATAAGGGTGGTGTCATCTGCATACCTGAGGTTATTGATATTTCTCCTGGCAATCTTGATTCTAGCTTGTGCTTCCTCCAGCCCAGCGCTTCTCACGATGCACTCTGCATATAAGTTAAGTAAGCAGAGTGACAATATACAGCCTTGACTTACTCCTTTTCCTATTTGGAACTAATCTGTTGTTCCATGTCCAGTTCTAACTGTTGCTTCCTGACCTGCATACAGCTTTCTCAGGAGGCAGGTCAGGTGATCTGGTATTCCCATCGCTTTCAGAATCTTCCACAGCTTGTTGTGAACCACACAGTCAAAGCCTTTGGCATAGTCAATAAAGCAGAAATAGATGTTTTTCTGGAACTCTCTTGCTTTTTGAATGATCCAATGGATGATGGCAATTTGATCTTTGGTTCCTCTGCCTTTTCTAAATCTAGCTTGAACATCTGGAAATTCACAGTTCACGTAATGTTGAAGCCCGGCTTGGAGAATTTTGAGCATTACTTTACTAGCATGTGAGATGAGTGCAACTGTGTGATAGTTTGAGCATTCTTTGGCATTGCCTTTCTTTGGGAATGGAATGAAAACTGACCTTTCCTCGTCCTGGACTACTGCTGAGTTTTCCAAACACCCTCTTCCAACAACAGAAGAGAAGACTCTACACATGGATATCACCAGATGGTCAACACTGAAATCAGATTAATTATATTCTTTGCAGTCAAAGGTGGAGAAGCTCTATACAGTCAGCAAAAACAAGACCTGGAGCTGACTGTGGCTCAGATCATGTGCTCTGTATTGCCAAATTCAGACTTAAAAAAGTAGGGAAAACCACTAGACCATTCAGGTATGACCTAAATCAAATCCCTTATGATTATACAGTGGAAGTGACAAATAGATTCAAGGGATTAGATCTGATAGACAGAGTGCCTGAAGAACTATGGACAGAGGTTCATGACATTATACAGGAGGCAGGGATCAAGACCATCGCCAAGAAAAAGAAATGCAAAAATGCAAAATGGTTGTCTGAGGAGGCCTTACAAATAGCTGTGAAAAGAAGAGAAGTGAAAAGCAAAGGAGAAAAGGAAAGATATTCCCATTTGAATGCAGAGTTCCAAAGAATAACAAGGAGAGAAATGAAAGCCTTTATCAGTGATCAATACAAAGAATATATTACTTAAAGATAAGACCATTTTAAGCTTTTGTGATGCATAAGCTGTTTAAGAATATGAACAACTCATATTCTTTAATGAACAAGTCAACAGTTACTTAAAGAAAAACACAGTGATTAAGATACTGTCCTACACATATACTTAAGAGTTAAAAAAGTCATAACATACAAATTTTCCACCCAAATAAATGACTACAATCTATTTTAAGATTAAATAATAAGCACACATGAAATAAACTGCAAATAAGAGAATACTGTTTACAGCTTTTAGCTAGGCTACGTAAGACATATACATAAAAGAACTGTATAACAATAAATATAAGTGAAAAAGGAATTAAGAATGGAGAGACAGTTGAGAATTGGTGACAAGAGAGATGGTTCATCATCCCTCCACCTTTGTCAAAATTTTCCCTTCCACCTGTGTTTTTGTCAAACAAAAACGTCTGAATTGTAGTTGCTCAATTTTTCTCATCCTTGTTTCTCTTATCACAAAAGACTAATATTTCATGGTATTGCCAAAGCCTTCATGTTCTAATCATACACAAACACATACCTTCACAATTTTTCAATATTTCAAGCTGAAACTCTTCCCCTCAATCTTCATCAAATCACTTGATGGTCTAGAATTTACCATCACCCAGAATTGCTTCCTGGTAAATTCGGAAACCTATAATACCCATCTCTATTACCACAGTTTTCTATGTCAACACACCACTTGCACGCACTCTTTGACCAGATCCAGACCGATTCCTCACTCTCCTCACACCGCCTGTTTTCTTCCATTTTTTCAGTGCCCCCTGTCCTCCCCTCCTTCCCTAGCCAGCCTGAACCCCAGGGCACATAAGGTTAACTGTCTTTCTATCAGCAGCTTCAACTCCCCACAGCCTCTTTCTTTTCCATGCCTCCTCTACAAACTGTCATCTCTCTGTTCACCAGTCCAACATTTAGGTCCCAACGTGCTATTACAGAAACCCCCAAATTCTTATGTATTCTTCATATTAAAAATGTTGTTTAATGAAACAAGTTAGGCTACTAAGAAAAGGAGAGTAAGCCTTACTCAAGTAAGGCTGCTTGAGTAGTCTTGTTTACTACTCAAGGCCTTGGGGGGAGTGTCATGAGAATGATGTGCTGGTAGAGTCACAGACCATAATTCAATCCTGACTTCCAACAGAACCTATTTGGTGGAGTAACTGTTGCCAAATCAGGACAGATGTAGGGATGAATCTGAGGTGACAAATGGGAAACAATGAACATATATTTTCAAGAAGTAGAGGAAATGAAAGATAAAATGATAGCTAAAGAAAGAGAAGGGTCTGCAAAATCTTTTTTAATATGGATGATATTTAAACATAGTTATTGCCTTGTGGCTCAGCTGGTAAAAGAATCTGCCTGCAAGGCAGGAGACCTGGGTTCAATCCTGGGTTGGGAAGATCCCCTGGAGAAGGGAAAGGCTACCCACTCCAGTATTCTGGCCTGGAGAATTCCATGGACTGTATAGACCATGGGGTCTCAAAGAGTCAGACACAACTGAGTGAGTTTCACTTCACTTCACCTCATAGGCCAGAGAGAAGCTAATAGGAATGGAAATATTGATGATAATAAAGGAGAGGAAAAGTCATCAATTTGTTGATCAAAGTATCAGAAAAAGAGGTAATAAATGACATCAGAGGTACATATGAAGGAAAGAACAGAATAGAGACTAGAGGAGGAAAATATAAGAAAATATTTAGGGGAGGGGAGGGAGGTCCACGAGGGAGGGACCTAATTATATATATATATATAATTATATATATATAATTAGAACTGATTTTTGTTGTTGTATGGCAAAAACCAACACAACATTGTAAAGCAATTTACCTATAATTAAAACAAATTTTTAAAAAAGAAAAGACTTAGATGAGCTTTTAGGTAAAAGAGGCAGAGCTGAATAAATTCTAAGTTGAGAGCCTGCTTTATTTCACATCACTTCAGCCTGCTTACATTCTGTTCCCTGTTCTCTGTTTCTGCCTTGTTTCCGATGAGAAGGTTCACAATGTCCCCTCTTATTTAGTGCTTTATAGTACTTCTGCGATCATGACTGCTGGCTTCATTCATGTGTGTCCTTCTACTCAGTCTTGTTAACCCAACACTTAGACCAGTTCCTTGAGTCCTATGTGACAACAGCTCACCAGATGATCTATAACCCTACGGACAGGAAACAGACGAACAAGGAAAACTCTTCAAACTTTATATGGCTTGATTCTTTACAGCATTTGATGCTGTAATATATTCTATCTCCAGGTTTCATTCATCTGTCTAAAGCATCACCCTAATGCTGGTGATTCCCAAGAATTCATCATCATTACTATAGAGACCTAGACAGAGGAAACCAGATAGGTATTCTTGGAAATCACCATCCAAGATTGTTTCTGAAAAGTGTGATTTGTCTCTCTTCAGTAATAAACCAGCAAAACATTAGTAAAATTAAGGAAACTCAGATAGGAAACTGATTTGGGAATGAGAATGAGTTTGGTTTTAGACTTTAGGCTGATAGTCTCCATCTGTGCCTCCAGACCTACTCTCTGCTCTTCTCTGTTCTATTCTGTATTCCCAGGAGACTGATCTGCATTAGTAAGTTTAATTCAGTTGCTCAGTCATGTCCAACTTTTTGTGACACCATGGACTGCAACACGCCAGGCCTCCCTGTCCATCACCAACTCCTGAAGTTTACTCAAACTCATGTCCATTGAATCAATGATGCCATCCAACCATCTCATCCTCTGTTGTCCCCTTCTCCTCCTGCCTTCTTCAATCTTTCCCAGTATCAGGGTCTTTTCCAAGGAGTCACTTCTTCGCATCAGGTGGCCAAAGTATTGGAGTTTCAGCTTCAACATCAGTCCTTCCATTGACTATTCATGACTGATTTCCTTTAGGCTAGACTGGATGGATCTCCTTGCAGTCCAAGGGACTCTCAAGAGTCTTCTCCAACACCACAGTTCAAAAGCATCAATTCTTTGGCACTCAGCTTGATAGTCCAACTCTTACATTCATACATAACTACTGGAAAAACCATAGCTTTGACTAGACGAACCTTTGTCGGTAAAGTAATGTCTCTGCTTTTTAATACGCTCTCTAGGTTGGTCATAACTTTTCTCCCAAGGAAGAACTGTCTTTTAATTTCATGGCTGCAGTCACCATCTGCAGTGATTTTGGAGCCCCCAAAAGTAAAGTCTCTCACTGTTTCTATTATTTCCCCATCTATTTGCCATGAAGTGATGAGACCAGATGCCATGATCTTAGTTTTCTGAATGTTGAGCTTTAAGCCAACTTTTTCACTCTCCTCTTTCATTTTCATCAAGAGGCTCTTTAGTTCCTCTTCACTTTCTGCCGTAAGGGTGGTGTCATCTGCATACCTGAGGGTATTGATATTTCTCCCAGCAATCTTGATTCTAGCTTCCTCCAACCCAGCGTTTCTCATGATGTACTCTGCATATAAGTTAAATAGGCAGGTTGACAATATACAGCCTTGACTTACTCCTTTTCCTATTTGGAACCAGTCTGTTGTTCCATGTCCAGTTCTAACTGTTGCTTCCTGACCTGCATACAGGTTTCTCAGGAGGCAGGTCAGGTGGTCTGGTATTCCCATCTGTTTAAGGATTTTCCACAGCTTGTGGTGCCTCCAGACCTACTCTCTTCTCTTCTCTGGTCCACTCTGTACTCCCATGAGAAGACTGATTTGATTGGCACGGTGTGCATCATTTATGTTTCCTCATCCTCTGGATTCCTGTTAGGTTAGGCCAGTGAGAAATTTTCTCTACCCATGGTCACAGCTTTTCTCAGGAAGATTTCTTTCATAGCTTCAGTTCTCTCTGGGTTCTAGTAACTACACTCTTACCTAGATATTCCCACTTTCTTAATACTGCTGCTGCTGCTGCTGCTAAGTCACTTCAGTCATGTCTGACTCTGTGCGACCCCATAGATGGCAGTCCACCAGGCTCCCCCGTCCCTGGGATTCTCCAGGCAAGAACACTGGAGTGGGTTGCCATTTCCTTCTCCAGTGCAGGAAAGTGAAAAGTGAGAGTGAAGTCGGACACACGCTCAGTGGTGTCTGACTCTTCTGCTAGTCCCTGGATATATTATCATCCTTAGCTGATTCTCTTCTTCCTATGCACATTATCTGTAAACAGTCCACACTTAAATCTCTCCAATTAATCCTTTGAATCAACACTCTGTTTCCTTTCTGGACCCTTATCGATACTGAAATGTTTTGTTTGAAATGACAGAACATGCAAGCAGTGAGGTGTCAGCACTTAACTGGAGAAACAAATGAATGAATTGAGAACTAAAAATGTATGTTTGGAAAAATACCTAAACAAATATAACAATGGAATACACAGCAGAGGATGGAATCTCTAAAGAATGGCATGGGCAGGAAGTAGAAAGTAACAACTAAATACAAACCATGGGATGTATCCATATTTAGAACAAATAGAAAAGAATGAAAAAAAAGCAAAAGTAGAAAAATTAAATATCAAACAGATCTTATGGTTTGCTGGACCTCAGATTCACTTAACATTTTTATTGTGCAATAACGTCACAAATTTTAGGAAATTTGGCAACTCTGGCCTCCCCAAACTATTAAATCTTGTTGTTCTATCATCTAAGTGTAGAGTGTTCATATTTAAGTATGTATTGGGTATGTGTGTGACTTTCTTTTCTAAAAATACTTTAACCAGTTGTTTATAGACTCAACTATCTTTGTAAGTATTAATACAGCTTTACATTATATAATTTAGCATGTTCTTTACTATAAAAATATAATAGCCTTATATAATGCAAAATAACTTGCCAAAGCATGGACAGGTATGAATTCCCCATGATCAACTCTGAGTTTTTTGGTTTGTGTGTGTGTGTGTGGTTGCTTTTTTTTACAATTTTCCTTTTGTTCTGAACAGAAGCAGTCCTTGATATTACAAATAACCCTTTGCCAGCTCAAAGAAACTGCAGGGATGTGGGAGGTGCTTAAAGCATTGCTTTGTCTTATTCTGTTTTGTTTTAAGCAAAGGACTAGAACTAAAGGTGGGGAAGATATCTGCACATAGGAATAGAGCCCAAATTTGCAAGCTAAATTCATTACAATAATTGATATCTATCATCAAAATCTGTCTTTCCATGAAACAGAAACTGTTCAGTCAGTGCATTTGATGATGCAGTTCCGATAAAGCCAGCTTTGGCATGTGAGAAGGACTCTGAATCCTCAGCTCTGCCCACGTGGTACCTTCCGTAGCACTCACTGCCAGGCCTGGGTTGTTTCTTCAGATCCATCCTTGCCCTTCTCCTGCTCTCCCAGTGTCCTAATGGGGGTTGACCCTTGCACCCTGACAATCATACAGAAGATGCTCAGCTGGTTTTCACCAGCTGGAAGCACTTGTGAGCGACTGGGGCTCAGGAAGATGACAGAAGTCAAATGCTTGCCCACTCCTCCGATGCTACAGGCGTCTCTGACAGTTGCTGTGTCCTCTTTCCCATTTTAGCACTGGCCAGACAAGCGCTCTTTGATTCCACCTTGCACTCAGTGACCCAAGGACCTGAATCCCTGGGCCCCGGCAACACTGCCTCTTACTTCTGTCACTGTCGCCCCGAACCGGTAGCATCTTTTGTCCTTGCAGATCTCCAGGATGCTTCACTGTCCTCTGGTTTACTTCTTGCTCTCTTCTATCAACTAGATAACCAATTCCCGGCATGAAATTCTCTCCATCAAAAATACACAGAGTGTTTTCTATTTTCCTCGTCCATCCCTGACTGATGAATACCCTGTATTCTGCTCTGTTATGCTGATTTACATATTCATTTCATTCTCTCCATTACTTTGAAATCATTGCCTGTAATACCCGGCACAGTGCCCAGCACAAAGTAAATGTTTCACGAATATGTGGAATTGCATTTCTAAAGGAAGTTTTGTGAGATTTAATATTTAATAGAAAATTAAAACACAATCAGGGACCTTAATTAGAGACACAGTCATTCACAGTAAACTTAAAAGCAGCTATTAAAACTACCCAGTAATAACTTATCTCGTTGTGACACTGATTGAGGAGAAGACCACAGCGCTCCTGACCTCCTCCCACACGAAACCACTGCAAATCCTCTTAGAATTAATAGCAGTTATAACCCTTTTCATAGGTGACGATGCAGCACTCTTACCAGAACAATAATGTAACGATTGTAATGGCCTGTAATTTATACCACGATTTGTAAAACGCAGGCATTCTGTGATGGTTTCCATGGTTACATGCATAGAAAGAAGAGTGAGATTACAGATGAAAATAAGCTATGACTGAACTGCGAGAAGTATAAAGACTAACTCTGAGAATGAGGGGGAAATTTTTTTTTTTTAAAAAAGAAGTGTTACGATTGAAATCACATAATAAAATATGTGGTTGTTATTATAACCTGACAGTGATGTGATTAAGTGAGAAATACTGTCAAGGTGAAAAGAAAGCCACCAGAACTAGATATTCACCAGCACTCCCAGGTGGAAAAGCAAGCTTCCCTGCTCGCAGGACCCCACAAAAACCTTCAGATACTGATGATACTGTTCTCTCTAGCATCCTGGAGTCTTGACTCAGCAAGTCACAACCCAGTAAATTCTGCATGATCGCTGTAAGCTGGGAAAACTAAAGGTTCATTTCACTGGGTCAGTTTTCTAGGATTTATTTCTACCAATTTTCTCCCAACAGCCTAGACTTCAGGGCTGCCTGATGTCTTATACTGCATAAACAAAGGACAAATTGGAAGATATAGTCATTATATAAATTAAATCATACTTCATTATTTAGACTTTGCTTGCTTTAGTACATTAGTACTAAAACAAGCTTAGCAATAGATAACAATAACCACAGTAAATGAGCATCTATAAAAAAATTAGAATACAAACAGGAAATAGACGCGATAACTCTCATTTATTGTTTGGTTATTAGTACAAAGCTATTTAAAATTCAGCTCTTCATCACTAAACTCTAATCTCTATTTTTCAGTAGACTTTGCTTTATAAAAACAGCTGAGGTTGTAACAAGAGAATCTAAATCTATTACAAATGTATGAAATGATCTCACTGAAGGAAGGGGGTAAATGTCACTGACCAAAATAATTTAAGAAATGAGTGAAGTCTGCTAAGAGAAAAGTAAAAGGAACTATATATAAGCACTGAAATTTAGTTAATAAAGATCCTTTTCATGAGAGTACACATTAATAATCTCAATACTATTATACATGTACACTGGAACTGAATAGTACATATATGAATGGTGAAACCCATTATTAAAGCAGGAAATGACAGATAAACAAGAGGAGGAGCCTAGAATGACCCAACGTGGTTGTTGAGGAGGAAGAAATTTGCCTCTACGTTTTTAAGCCCTTCTGACTGGTCTAAGAATTATAGTGACAAGAGACAGATTAACAGGGACAATGGAGAAGGAAATGGCAACCCAGTCCAGTATTCTTGCCTGGAGAATACTGTGGACAGAGGAGCCTGGTGGGCTGCTGCCCATGGGGTCACACAGAGTCGGACACGACTGAAACGACTTAGCGTGCATGCGTGCTTTGGAGAAGGAAATGGCAACCCACTCCAGTGTTCTTGCCTGGAGAATCCCAGGGACAGAGGCGCCTGGTGGGCTGCCGTCTATGGGGTCGCACAGAGTCGGACACGACTGAAGTGACTTAGCAGCAGCAGCAGCAGCAACAAGAAAAAAGATCAAACAAAAGTTTAATGACACGTATGCATGGGAAAGACCCAGAAAAACTGAGTAACTTGCCAAAAGGGCCAAAACCCTTACCTTAAATGCAATCTTCACCTAGAGACAAAAGAAGATATTGGGAGATTGGGGTAGTGGCCTGGGACTTCAAAATGGAAGGAGTCAATTCATATGGACATGGAAAAGAAATGTTTGGTACAAAAATGTTTGCTGGGCCATGCAGAATGGACTCTGGCCTCTAGGCCTTGCCCACATTCTTTGCAGACATCTCCAGTGATAGCTCTCTCAGAAATAAGCCCTTTATCTAAATTCAACAATAACTTTATGAAACTTCTGTTTCTTAAAAAATAATGAGCCTAAATTAACCCTTATGCCCAAGAGACACATTTTGATATGGAAAATTTTGCTCCCCTGAATGGTACTGCATTAGAATTGGAAACATCAGTATGAACTTATGTTTAACTTAATATAGATAAGATGATTTTATATATATATACATATATGCATATGATATATTATACACATACCATTATGTAAAATAAATATTATATATTCAGATGCATAATATATAAATATACCTCATTTGTATTAAATAATATATATTATTGATATATACAAATAAGATAGATATTATATAAATGATAATATAAAATATATATTTATATAAGACAGTACATATGCATTTATTTCCTAGCTCTGTCAACCGAGAGGGCCTAAATGAAATAACACCCCAATAGAAACAACCCCACTCAGTTCCTGAATCTTGGTTTCTTCTACCATTCTCCAACAAAAGGAGCCAGGGTTTCTTGGAGAAATAGCTTGATTCTAGGACTGACATAGGAAATACACAAGGTAAGTGTGGAGCTAACTGTAGCGCCAGAAAGCAAGAAAGTGCTCAACACAAAACAAAGACAAAAACAACAATGGAAAAAAAAAAAAAAACCCCACACTGATGAGACTATATCAGAGAAACAGACACAAATAAATAAATTAGCATTGAGTTATAGGGCCCAAATGATACAACAAATATCCATGAGTCTATATTGCTATAAATAAAATACTGAATAAACAAATAAATGAGAAGAAAGGACAAACTTCCTGTGCAGAAGAATTTCAAGTAATGTATACTGAGACTCCATTCTCAAGAAGAGGGAGCATAACTCCCCACCCCATAAGTATAGACTGTGCACCGTGACCTTCATCCAAACAGTACTGTGGGGAAAGGGTATAAGGAGTGGAAAGGGGAAAAGAAGCTTAACAGTGGAGAAGCCCGGCAAACACTACTTTAGCCAAGTAATCAAGGTCAACCACAACAGTATAAAGTCATGATGATACTACTAGTAGGTACCCTTAACCTATGGTGTTGAAAATGGCACTTTACCTTGTGATCTTCCACCCTCAAACCCTAACCCATAATCATGAGGGGAAAAAAATGATACAAATTCCAGTCAAGAGGAATCCTACAATCCTGACTAATGTTCTTCAAAACTGTTAAGGCCAGCCAAAACAAGGCAAGTCTGAAAAACTGTCACAGCCAAGAGGGGCCTAAAAAGATATAATGACTAAATGTAGTATAGCAAACTGGATGGGATCTTCAAATAGAAAAAAATACATTAGGTTAAAAACTAATAAAATCCTAGATAATATACATGTTTTGATGCTGTTCTCTCAAAACATCCCACCCTCGCCTTCTCCCACAGAGTCCAAAAGTCTGTTCTGTACATCTGTGTCTCTTTTTCTGTTTTGCATATAGGGTTATCGTTAACCATCTTTCTAAATTCCATATGTATGCGTTAGTATACTGTATTGGTCTTTATCTTTCTGGCTTACTTCACTCTGTATAATGGGCTCCAGTTTCGTCCATCTCATTAGAACTGACTCAAATGTATATTATCTAGAGTGAAACAGATCACCAGCCCAGGCTGGATGCATGAGACAAGTGCTAGGGCCTGGTGCACTGGGAAGACCCAGGGGAATCGGGTGGGGAGGGAGGTGGGAGGGGGGATTGGGATGGGGAATACATGTAAATCCATGGCTGATTCATGTCAATGTATGACAAAAACCACTACAATATTGTAAAGTAATTAGCCTCCAACTAATAAAAATAAATGGAAAAAAAACTAATAAAATCTGTATATAAACTATTGTTGTTGTTTAGTTGCTAATTCATCTAACTTTTTTGTGATCCCATGGACTGTAGCCCACCAGGCTCCTCCATCCATGGGATCTCCTAGGCAAGGATACTAGAGTGCATTGATACTTCCTTCCCAAGGGCATCTTCCTGACCCAGGGATCAAACTCACAGTTCCTGTATTGGCAGGTGGATTCTTCACCACTGAGCCACTAGCGAGTCATATAAACTATGAACTTCAGGTAATAAGAACACATCAGTACTGGGCTTCCCTGGTGGCTCAGACAGTAAAAGAATCTGCCTGTAATGTGGGAGATCTGGGTTTGATCCCTGGGATGGGAAGATCCCCTGGATTCCTCCATGGAATGGCATGGCAACCCAATCCAGTATTCTTGCCTGGAGAATCCCCATGGAAAGAGGAGCCTGGGGGGCAATAGTCCATGGGGTCGCAAAGAGTCGGACACAACTGAGCAACGAAGCACAACACATCAATATTGGTTCACTAATCAGAACAAACATACCATACTAAAGTATGGATACAACATTAATAACAGGGAAAACAGTATACAAGTGCATATGGGAACTTTCTATATTAACACCCCAATTTTTCTAAAAATCTGAAATTGTTCTAAAAAGTAAAGTCTACATAAAAAGTCATAACTACAAATATATAAAACATGCTTAGAATTAAGATATATTCCACAATAGATTTTTTTAGGTCTAAAAAAAGACAATAAAAGCATTCAAATATCTTAATCCATTACACTGAAAATAACAGCATCTTATAATGCTACAAGTTGAAGTGAAATCGTTAATATTACAATCAATTCCTTAATTCCATCAAGAAGAAAACTAAAAATCATGTAATGACCTTAGAATGACAGTCCATCTGGACTTAATTTACAGCCATGGCTTTCCTTCAAAATTATCATCAAAATCAATTCACGTATTGCCACAGTCATACTATTGAGTTTAAGAGTAAGGCTCTGAAATCACCCTAGATTTGAACTCTGAGTGTATTACTTACTAAACAAATGACCTTGGTCAAATTACTTAACTCTTATATACTTGATATTTCTTCCACATATGGTTGAATGGGACTGATGCTTACATGAGTTAACATATGAAGATCACTTAAAAGAGTGCCTTTCATGTAGTAAATGTTCAATAAATGTTAGTAGTTTACCTTTTTACCAAACCTCCCACATAGTAAGATTTAAGTTCCGTGAAGTCAGAGATTTTTGTCTGTTAGAGACACATGCTCAGAACAATGCCTGCCCCATGGCACATCCTCAACAAGCAATTTTTGAATTATCATCATCATCACAGATCCAAATCATTGGAACCAATTACTCAACTGCATAAATAACCTAGGCTGAACAGTGTATCCATAATATTTCTGAAAAGAAATATTCCGGCGTAGTGGGCATAGAAACAGTCAAGAAGTTAAAACAAAGTCTCAATCATGTCAAACTTTCCCTCAGAAACTCTACTAGTCATTGATAAGTGGCTACCCTTAAATTTTTGTAGAACAAACTTCCAAATAAAGAATATGAAGTAACATCTTTTGACTCTATTTCCTTGAAACTCACAAAACTCACACTTAAAAAAAAAACTCACAAAAATCACACTTAAAAAAGAAACAGAAATATGAACATTATCAACACAACAAGCAAACTCTAAACAAAGATCTAGTGATGGTGTAAAGAAGTGAGTTGATAAAGGTAGAATTTAACCACTTTTCTCCTTTGTCACCAACAACCCATAATTCACACAACATAAAATTCATTTGCATCTAAATATAACCCTTTCAATAAAATGAAGCTTCAGGGAGTTTCCTATCTCACTTCCCTCCCCATTTTCTAAGTAATTTGACATGAAACTTTAGTATAACAATTCTGGAGCTTTTGTTGCCTTAAAACGCAAAGCATATCTGTCAAATGTCATTGCAAATGATATTAAATTTGATGTTTCACCTGAGGAACCAAGATTTATTCATAATGACATTCCAAGGTGAGGTACCTGACCAACTCTTTAGAAACTGTTAAATGATTTTTAAATTCTTCATCTACTTCCAGATTGTGGCAGATCAGGGGGGAAAAAAACACACACATTGTAAAAGAAACTCTAACCTAGAAGCTAAGGGAGGGCAAATGGAATCACAGAAAATATTAGATTAATCTGAAAACAACAAAAAGAAAAGAATAAAAAAGAATACATGAAATGAAGAGAAAATGAACATGGCTAATGGAAATTCAAATATAAGCAACTTACAACAGAATCATCTCAAATGTAACCACATAGAAAGACTGAAAATAAGAGAAGGGAAAAGGGTACAGCATACAAACATTAAGTAAATGATAGCTGGCATTCATGTTAATTTGTCACGGGGCTTCCCTGGTGGCTCAGTGGTAAAGAATCTGACTGCCAATGCAGGAGACACAGGTTGAATTCCTGATCCAGGAAGATCCCACATGCCACAGAGCAAATGAAGTCCCATGTGCCACAACTACTAAGCCAGTGCTCTAGGGCCCGGGAGCCGCAACTTCTGGGCCCACATGCTGCAACTATTGAAGCCCGTGTGCCCCAGGGCCAGTGTTCGCAACGAGAGGCCACTGCAGTGAGAAGTTCATCACTGCAACTAGAGAATCGCAACTAGAGGAAACTAGTCGCAACTAGAGAAAAACCTATGCAGCAACGAAGACCAAGCACAGCCAAAAGTAAATAAACATTTTTTAATGTCAAACAAAATAGACAGGAGGCATGGTTAGAGATGTAGAAGGGACATGTCATAATGATCAAGCTGTCAGCTTATAAGGAATAAAACAATTTGGAATTTGAATATACCTTATAATGTTATCTCAAAATATATGAAGTCTATAGGTGGTGCCAGTGGTAAAGAACTTGCTTGCCGATGCAGGAAACACAAGAGAAACAGGTTCAATCCCTGGGTCAGGAAGATCCCCTGGAGAAGGGTATGGCACTCAACTCCAGTGTTCTTGCCTGGAGAATCCCACAGACAGAGGAGCCTGGTGGGCTGTGGTCTATGGGGTCACACAGAGTCAGACATGACTAAAGCAACTGAGCACACACACATATTGACAAAATACAAGGAGAAATGTAAAGAACAATTATGTTTGGTTCAGTCGTCGCTCAGTCGTGTCCGACTGTTTGCGGCCCCATGAATCGCAGCATGCCAGGGCTCCCATCGTCACCAACTCCCGGAGTTTACTCAAACCCATGTCCATCGAGTCGGTGATGCCATCCAGCCATCTCATCCTCTGTCATCCCCTTCTCCTCCTGCCCCCAACCCTTCCCAGCATCAGGGTCTTTTCCAATGAGTCAACTCTCCGCATGAGGTGGCCAAAGTATTGGAGTTTCAGCTTCAGCAACAGTCCTTCCAATGAACACCCAGGACTTATCTCCTTTAGGATGGACTGGTTGGATCTCCTTGCAGTCCAAGGGACTCTCAAGTGTCTTCTCCAACACCACAGTTCAAAAGCATCAATTCTTCAGTGCTCAGCTTTCGTTAGGAGACCTCAACTCATTTCTCTCAGTAACTGACAGAACCAGCAAACAAAATATCCGAAGAAACATAGATGATTTTAATAACACAATAAAATTGAGTAAAGAGCACTAAAATAATATTGCAGAATATATATTCCTTTCAGATGCTTATGGAAGATTTAGAAAACTGGACAGTATGCTAGGCCATAAAGGCAGTCTCAACAAATTTCATGGATTGAAAACACACTTTGTGTGCTGACACCGAAACCTAACAAGGACATTAAAAGAAAGGAAAATTATAAGATAATATCATTATGATCTCAAATCTGTTTAACACTGTCTTCAAATGCTTTGAAGGACAGGCTGGGATTTTCCCTTCAGCAGGGCTTGAGAGGTCTGAACATTACTGAAACTGAAGAGATCTCTTGTTGCATTACATTTAAGCACCAACTTCCAAATTAGGATATCTTCTTTATCAGCTGTCATCCCACTTTTGGGGTCACTATTTTGCTCTTTGCTCTATATTCCCATCCTTGGTTTTCTGCATTTTGAATGAGTGCTCTCTCTGGTCTGCTGTCCTGCTCCTAGCTTTGGGGATGTGGATGCCTTACATTCAGTGAACATTCAGACCTCCTCAAGGGGAGCTTCTCTCACTTCTCCTTCCTCAATTTCAGTCTTTTTTGTAGCTGAAATTCTAGAGCACTTCACATGGACTTCTCTTAGCTCTCTTGCTTTCAGTCCAAGAGTCCAGATTTCCTTTGATAAGTTTCTCTCAACATTCCTATTACACCCCTACTTTCAGAGGGAAGCTACTTTGAACTTTCTACAGAGAATCTGTGCAATGAGAGTGGGTGTCTCATCTCTCCTGCTTTGCTCCCAGTCTTTGGCATATTACTCCCAAGCCTTTGGGAGAGCTTATGGTAAACAGCTGGAAGATGGGTGCAGGTTTGATCTTTGGCTGGATCTCCCCATAACTGTAATCTATCCCAAAGCCTACACGTGGCCTTTAAAAAGTCTTTTAAAATTTGGCTGGTTTCCGTTTAACCCTATTGATGATAGATTTTCTCTATGTATCATTTTCACCTGGAATGAGAACAGTGTGGATTTCCTTTCACTAATGTAGTTCCATTCTTACTGTTTTCTGGAATTCTATTCTGTTAAGTTTCTTTGTGTTTTCAACTCATGTATTTTTAAAATAATTTTATTGTTCATCTGGCTTGTTCAGTTCTTAAGCTTAAGAGTAACAGAATCTTGATACTTTTGAAAACTCAACCAGAATTGGAAGTGAGTCAAATTATTTTTATCTTTCAATTTAAGCTATTTTTGAATTTCTTTTTATTTCTTCTTTGATAAATCTGATATTTAGAAGTATATAACTTAACTTCAAAAACTGAGTAGATTATCTAGTATGAAAACATACAGAATACATTTGCATATATAATAAATACATTTCAGAAGGTGCCAAGGAAGTTCAAGGAGAGAAATAGTGAAGAAAAAAGCAGAAATTATAAAGTGAGAAACAAACACAATAAAGAATAAAAAGCCAAAACTTGGTTCTTTGAAGACTAATAGACTATCCAGTGAAACCACAAAAAGAGAAAAAGCAGAGATATCAGGGATGAGGAGGAAAACCATTATAAATCCAAGAAACAGTAAAAAGGTCATAATAAAACATTTAAAGGACCTGCACCAAAAATTAGAAAATACAGATTTTGGAAAACCAAAACTGACACAAGAAAAAAAAAAAAAACTGAATAGTTTTGTATCTATTCAGGAAATCAAATATAAAATTAACTATTCCACAAAACCATCACAGATGGTTTCATTGATTATTTTTAAATGACTGAAGGGAAAATATAAATTTAATATAAATATTCCAAAGAATAAAAAATAACAACAAATACTGTAAGTTGTTAGATGAATCTAGAATAACTTTAACATCCAAACTTGAAAAGAGCATTAAAAGAAAGAAAAATTACAGGACAATCTCTCTCACAAATGTAAAGAAAAAACTGCTAACTTAGCAAATAAATAATGGACCCCAAGATCATGGTATCAGAATGCTGTCAGCCAGACATACACAACCGTCTTCATTTACTCTGAGGCTAGAGAGGACAGGATTCTTCTTTGGAAAAAGCACAAACCACAATATGCCAAGAACTTAATCTTCCCACACAAAAAGGCTGACTCCATCACATAATCATACAGTGAAACCCACCAGCAAATACATACAAAACTTCCGGGAAGTCTTTTATATCTCACTTTTAAATTTAAACAGACAACAAAGAAATCACTAGGTAGAAGGGGAAAGCCACTGTAAACAGAGACAAAACACAAATAAAGAGAAATAAAAGGAAATAGAGAAAATGCAGGGAGCAGGATAAAACCAAATGAGGAAATACACCTAATATTCTTGAGGAAATGAGAATTGTGTTTATAAAATAAGAATATTTTTAATATGCAAAAGGAAAAAAGAAGAACAATAAAGGATTTGGAAACTGAAAATGACAATTGAAATTTTAAAATCAATTGCAATTTTGGAAGAGTCAGGAAAGTCTCCAAAAAATAAAACAAAATGATAAAAACATTGAGAAAAAAATTATAAAATTAAAGGGTCCATACAAAAATCTATCTAATTAATAAGACTTTTAAGTCAAATTACCAATAATTTAGTAGTCATTAATAAGACAAGGTAGAAAGCAGGAAATTATGTAAGAAAACAATAGGAAAAAGAAAAATATCTCCTAGATCAATCATCTAGCATAATAAATATTTTTTTTAACCAAGAGCAACACTTATAATCATGGAAATGTAGAGCAAAAGGATAAAGAGAAGATATTCAAGGGTTAGACAAAAAAATTAGCTCCCTTTGCTCATTCTTAGGAAATTCACTGAAGGATATGCTCCAACAAAATGAATATGTAAACAAAGAGGAGACATGGGATTCTGAAAATATAAATGATGATGAAGAAAAGCCTCAGATTGATAAATATGCAACAGGCCTAGACAGCATAGAGTTGGTGTAAGCAATAAGGTATTCTGGGGAGGAAAAGATAAATCATATGGCAGTTGGCCTTGCAGAAAATAATACTGAGTGATTACAAATCTCTGGATTTACTTGAGAGAATTAGAAAAATTAAAAGATTAGGCAATTATTAACTCAGACAAAGTTCTATAAGAAAAAAGTTGGAATACACCACTTGACTAAACTGTAAGCACTGTCTTCTTAGTTAAAATATGTACTCTTCAATTTAATTCAGAGTTCTGGTATAGCAGTTTGAGGAGAGGAAAAGAAATTAGAAAAATGGGGCAAGCAGATTCTGTGGTGCAAGAGTTAAATGTTTCTGAATCACTTTGAAAGTCAATATATAATATCTAGAACATTGTTATTGTGTTGTTTAGTTGCTAAGTCATGTCCAGGTCTTTTGCCACGCTGTAGAATGTAGCCCCTTGTCCATGGGATTTCCCAGGCAAGAATACTGAAGTAACTTGTCATTTCCTGCTCTAGGAGATCTTCCCGATCCAGGGATCAAACCCTCTTCTCCCGCAGCAGCAAGCAGATTCTTTACCATTGAGCCACCACAGTAGCCCCAATAGAAATAAATAAATACCAATAATGTAAGTTGAGTTCCCTGGGAAGACAAGTCTGAGATGGAACTTATAGCTTATTAAGGAGTGCTCTTGGGCTCAGTGTCTTGGGAGGGAAGGAAGGACAGTAGGATTAGACAAAGGTGAAAAATTAAGCAGCATTGCACTTTCAATGAATCTTCAGCTAACCCTGCTCTGAAGATAGGATGACCATTTAGAGCAGTCTGGAGTTGAAGCAACTTTTTGGAAAAGTATGAAGTATGTGTGTGGAAACAGTAAGTGGTAATTCCTTTATTCATGAAGAGGAGTCTACAGCACATCACAGCCTCTATCACACAGTATAAATGTATTATTTGAAAACATTAAGGTAAGTATCTGAAGAAACAGTTAAAAGAACTGAAAGTTGTTATCTCTGAGAAGCTGGTCTTATGATATAAGGAATGGTTTAATGAGGAACGCCATATCTCATTTTAAGCCCACTGGTATTATCTGATTGCTTTTACTCTGTGCTCATTAGTTGACAAAGATAAAAATGATAATTTTTAAGAGCAGGACACCCAGAAAAACATGTAAATATAAACATTTAAGGATTGATAAGAGGAAATACTTCAAATTTCATTGTTAAGGTGGTGGGAACAATTAGATACATATATTTATATGTAGGAATATAGGTAGGATATAGAAAGATTCCCAATGTCCAAGCTTTTTATAAAGCTGATCATTGTATTTTTAATTTAAAAAGATAATGAATAAGCTTATATAAATCAATCAACACATTTTTGAAACTTGCTATTTCAGGGAAATATTTAATTATTTAATTCTTCATTAAAGGAGGTCCATCTACATTTGTTGTATCATCTTGGAGTTTCAGATATGACTTTAAAAAATATTCAATAAAGTCTATCTATATACAGACTCCCAACTATGAGAGATTAAGTGGGATGTATATGTATTGTATATGTTTATCTATCTACCTCTCTACAACTTATCACAATGAATTAGAGATCAGAAATCTATTTTACCTTTACCAACATCAAACTGTAAAATATTTCTCTGAATAAAGTCATTATCAAAAGTTTTCCCTTCACTGCTTAGCAAATTCCTATTCAGTTATCAAGGTCAAACATAAAAACCATTTCCCTTCGAAAGTATTCATATATATTCCTCCCGCCTCCACCTAGTTGTGATCTTTTTGTCCATAACAAGTATCAGTCAGTCAGTTCAGTCGCTCAGTTGTGTCCGACTCTTTGCAACCCCATGAATCACAGCACGCCAGGTCTCCCTGTCCATCACCAACTCCTGGAGTTCACTCAAACTCATGTCCTTTGAGTCAGTGATGTCATCCAGCCATCTCATCCTCTGTCGTCCCCTTCTCCTCCTGCCCCCAACCCCTCCCAGCATCAGGGTCTTTTCAAATGAGTCAACTCTTCGCATGACATGGCCAAAGTATTGGAGTTTCAGCTTCAGCATCAGTCCTTCCAATGAACACCCAGGACTGATCTCCTTCAGGATGGACTGGTTGGATCTCCTTGCAGTCCAAGAGACTCTCAAGGGTCTTCTCCAACACCACAGTTCAAAAGCACCAATTCTTCGGCACTCAGCTTTCTTCACAGTCCAACTCTCACATCCATACATGACCACTGGAAAAACCATAGCCTTGACTAGATGGACCTTTGTTGGCAAAATGTCTCTGCCTTTTAATATGCTCTCTAGGTTGGTCATAACTTTCCTGCCAAGGAGTAAGTGTCTTTTAATTTCATGGCTGCAATTACCATCTACAGTGATTTTGGAGCCCAAAAAAGTAAAGTCTCTCACAGTTTCCACTGTTTCCCCATCTATTTCCCATGAAGTGATGGGACCAGATGCCATGATCTTAGTTTTCTGAATGTTGAGCTTTGAGCCAACTTTTTCACTCTCCTCTTTCACTTTCATCAAGAGGCTTTTTAGTTCCTCTTCACTTTCGGCCACAAGTGTGGTGTCATCTGCATATCTGAGATTATTAATATTTCTCCTGGCAATCTTGAATCCAGCTTGTGCTTCATCCAGCCCAGCGTTTCTCATGATGCATATAGGTAAAATGAGCAGGGTGACAATATACAGCCTTGACGTACTCCTTTTCCTATTTGGAACCAGTCTGTTCTTCCATGTCCAGTTCTAACTGTGGTTTCCTGACCTGCATATAGGTTTCTCAAGAGGCAGGTCAGGTGGTGTGGTATTCCCATCTCCTTCAGAATTTTCCACAGTTTATTGTGATCCACACAATCAAAGGCTTTGGCATAGTCAATAAAGCAGAAATAGATGTTTCTCTGGAA
This sequence comes from Cervus canadensis, assembly GCF_019320065.1. Taxonomy (NCBI): domain Eukaryota; kingdom Metazoa; phylum Chordata; class Mammalia; order Artiodactyla; family Cervidae; genus Cervus; species Cervus canadensis. Next base: position 49,892,503 of record NC_057409.1, on the reverse strand, counting down.
CTCTCTTGCTTTTTTGATGATCCAGCAGATGTTGGCAATTTGATCTCTGGTTCCTCTGCCTTTTCTAAAACCAGCTTGGACATCTGGAAGTTCACGGTTCACGTATATCTAAAGCCTGGCTTGGAGAATTTTGAGCATTACTTTTCTAGCGTGTGAGATGAGTGCAATTGTGCGGTAGTTCATATAGAAGGTAGCAAATGTAGCTGGCTGATAACACAAGATTATAAAACTTGATTTGAAACAAACATACATGAAAGCTTTCAGAGGTGCTTACTAAAGACAGATTCTTCACCCTCTGCCCTAGAGTGTCTGATTTAGTACCTGTGGTACTAGGACTATGAAGCTGTACTTTAAGAAATACCCCATCTGATTTATTTTGATCAGGCTAGTTTTATAAACACTGCTAATAGTATAAAAAGCAGGTGCTTTGGAAACTAAGACATTTGCATTCTAATCAGAGTTAGAATCACTAGCTGTGTGACACCCAACTAACTCAGCTTCTCAGTTTTCTCATCCGTACAATGGGGATAAGCTCAACCTCATTAATTAAATAATATATATCAGGGCCTAGCACAGTGACCAAATACTGTGACTAAATAGTACACAGCAAATATTTTTGTCCTTCTTTTTAATCTCCTCCTCCACATACTCCCCTTATTTTATACTCAATTATTTATATCTGGGTTCATTGCTAGATAATGAAATCCACAAGGACAGCACCACATTTTTGAGTCCTTAGTACCTATCCTTGTACTGAGCATATGATTGATGCCCAAAAACTATATATGGAATGGAATGACCAGGAAAATATCCCAATCACCAGTTCTAGTTCTTTGGCCAGATTTACCATTTTGACACATCTTCTTCACTTCCTCCCAATGCCAACAGATTGCATATAATAGTGTGTTCCCTATGATGAAAAGAAAAAAATAACAGAGAAACCAACAGTCTTGACACATAAAAATTAATTGGTTAGAATTATAGTAAAATTAGAATAAAATTTAAAGGGATGAAAAGAGTTAGAAATAATTCTCTATAATTGTTTCTTTGTGCCACGCAAATGTGTGGATTTCGCTGTTTTAATCTGCCATATTTCTGGGTAACAAGTAGGCATTTAGACTTTTCCTAGAATAGAAGTGATCATTAGTGTGAGCCTAATTTAGTTCCCTGCTGAAGGTGATAAAGACAGCTCATTAGTCCTTACAAGTATAGAAGTCCCTTTACTCTTTCAAAGTCTTCTCATGATCTGGAAGGTACAGTGACATGATGGGATTCAAATGATAACATTGAGACAGGTAAAATATAATAAAAACTATTTTTCAAATAACATGTAATACATTCTCCATTCTTGGAGAAATTTTTTTTTTTTTTTTTTTAGTGAAGTACAAATGAACTGGTTCATTACTTGTTAGTAGCCAATGGATGTAAGAGGATTACTTGACAATTCGATTCTTTCTATCTGAAGATGAAAACTAAGCGTGGTGCTAATAATGTTGTGCTCACAAATATATTTCATTTCTCCCTATTCAAGGCACTGTTATTTCTGGAAGCTCTTAAAGGGAAATCAGGAAAGCCAAGACTGCAGCTTCACACTCAGAAACACCATGCAAATGTTCCTGTCATGGCTAACTCATTTTACCTATCACCTTCTTGCCAGTCCTCACTGAGGACTCATCTTTCCTGGTACTTTTCTCAGATTTGGAAGTTGCATAGCATAGAACTTAAGTTCCAGATCTCTAAGAATACATAAATTTGAAGGCTAATCTGTCTATTTAAGCTTAATTGAGTTTGGATAAGTATATAGTGTCTCTCCAATTTTCAGTTATTTACTTGTGGAAGAAAGATACAATACTGTCATAGGACTGACTTAAGAATTAAGTTAGATAATGAATTTAAATCCCCTCCATTGCCCTCCTTATTATTATTAATTATGTTCAGTTAAAACTTACGGGAAATTAGCAGATCAAACTTAGTTTTTTTATATGCATTTCCAGTTGTCTAAATTTCCATGTGCAAACTCTTGTGTGCTGCTTACTACTTTCCAAGCACTTAACTAAATCTCTGTGTTTAGTTTTCATGACAGATCATGAGGTAGATAGTCACCATCATATAAGTGAGAAACCTGAAGCACAGAGAAGTATCGTGTCCAGCAGCAGCAGCTAGAAGTGGCAAGCGTGATCCCAATGCAGACACTCTGTTCCAGAGGGTTTTCCCTAAACCACAGCTTCCACTCTACCCTGCCTGGTACAACCTGACTGAGAGCGGGTAGAGCACCAACATAAACTAAATTTATCTCAAGTTAGAATTTGAGGGGAAAAAGTCATACTGAGATGAAATAACTTCCAAGCAGCTTCAAAGAAATGCTGCATCAAAGACTTGGTTAAACCCTGATGTATCAGCTCCTTGAGCATTTTGCACTTCCTTGGAAAGCTTGCCCTTGATTTGTAACTAAGAAATATGAACTGACTTCTCTGAAAACCCAGATCACAAGGAGGTAACTGAATTTCCAGAGACTTTTCCTTCTTTTGTTTTTGCTTTTCCTGAAAAATTCCAACAGCAATAATTTGCTAAATATTTTTTAAACATAGACTTTTAATTTCACAGCAGAATGCTGTTGTGATGGAAGATTTTGCCTCAAAAATTTTAAGTCTAATTATGATCGTAAGTGAATGTTATCCCATTACTCAGAAATTTGTGTCTTTATTTGGCCTCTTCATGAATTGTTGTTGTTGTTGTTTAGTCACTAAGTCGTGTCCCACACTTTGCGACCCCATGAACTGTAGCAAGCTAGGCTTCTCTGTCCATCACTATCTCCCTGATTTTGCTCAAACACATCCATTGAGTCAGTGATGCCATCAACCATCTCGTCTTCTGTCTCCCCCTTCTACTCTTGCCCTCAATCTTTCCCAGCATCAGGGTCTTTTCCAATGAGTTAGCTCATCACATCAGGTAGCCAAAGTACTGGAGCTTCATCTTCAGTATCAGTCCTTCCAATAAATATTCAGAGTTGATTTCCTTTAGGATTGACTGGTTTGATCTCCTTGCTGTCCAAGGGACTCTCAAGAATAGCTATGATAAACCTAGACAGCATATTAAAAAGCAGAGACATCACTTTGCCAACAAAGGTCCACATAGTCAAAGCTATGGTGTTTCCAGTAGGCATGTATGGATGTGAGAGTGGGACCATAAAGAAGGCTGAGCACCAAATAACTGATGCTTTTGAACTGTGGTGCTGGAGAGGACCCTTGAGAGTCCCTTGGACAGCAAGGAGATCAAACCAGTCAATCCTAAAGGAAATCAACTCTGAATATTCATGAATTACAGGCATTTTTATTACTACCTCACAGATAAGAAAAGCAATCCAGCAAGGTATTGATGAAATATTCGTTTAATATTACCAGCCCTGACATTTCTGTACCCAAAAATAAGATGACAACAATAGTCCCTGTGCCTTGGTTTTAGACCCTCAGGTATCTCAAAGAGACATTGGGGAATATCGGCTTAATCTATCTTCATTTTGATATTAAAATCTGTCTTCTGGAATTAACCACTAGTAATAGTGTTACAGGTAGTCTGAGTCAAATATATCCTCAAGAGTAAATGCCTTGTTATTAGATTTAACGAAATAAATTTAGTGTCCTCAGTCATATACTACCAAAAGATATATATCACACTGATATATTGTTGGATAATACATTTCCCCCAAATTCAAAAGCATGTCATAAAATATTCACTCAAGACAAACTTTACTCCATAATCATAAAAAATGAATCAATCAACTTTGAATTTTAATAGTATCTCAGTGTGACTTTAACAAAAATATTATTAAATGCATTTAGAATTGGTACACAGTATATGTAATTGTATGGTAAGCATTATCTTTGCTTATGATATTTTAACCAACAAGAAAACATAGATTTTTTTCAATTAACTGATCAGAAAAACATGGACAAATAAACAAGAAAAATCATTCACATTACCAGCACATTTAGAACCATACTTAAGTACTGAGAGGAAAAATATTTCAATAACCACAAAAGCAATAGAAAACTGAGAATGGACTATCCCAGAAAAAACTCTGAGGCTAAACTAAGATGTCCACTGACAGACACAACAAACAAAAACCTCAAAAACAACAGAGTTAAAAGGTCCTTCAGAAGCCAGTCTTTCAGTGCTCAGATTTACACGCGGTTCTCTAAGATAGGCTTCAGGTTTAATTCCTCCTCTTCAATTGGTTCAACCCCACAGTCAGTCCGTCCTACAGATTCCCTCTGGTAAAAAGTATGTATCTTCCCTTTTTTTTTTTTCTTACAGTTAACAACCTAATTAAGATCTTTCACCTGATTCCTGAATCTTAGAAAACTCTCCCAGCTGGTTTCATTTCCATTTCCTCCCTGCAAAATCAGTGTTACTTTCCCAACAATTCACTGATTTGCTCAAAAATGCCTCACTCATTGTTAGTTCGAAAACTCTGGGGTAGCCCTGGGTGAAATACCAAACGGGTCCCCCAAGCTCAGAGGGCAAGGAGAACGGGAAGAACACTGCCCGCAGCTCCAGACTGGAGGATGGCGGGCTGCCCAAGCAAGGGCGCTTACCGAGGAGGCCGTCTGCAGCCGGCGGCTGGAAGAGGAGCTCTCAGCAGGCGCTGGGAGAATCTGAAACGTTTATAGAGTTCTTCCCTGGGTTCAGCCATGCATTTGGTACAGACGGTCTCAGAAACACCTTACTTTCTCAAGTTTGTGTGCTTGAAAACAGCTTCTAGCGCGGAGGGGTGGTAGAAACGTACAAGGACAGAAGAACCTATGGGAAGCCGCCAATTTCCTGCAACCAGCTCTGGGTCAAAAGGTGGTCGCATGCTCTGTATGACCCCCTCCAACGCTAATCGACACAGTGTTTTTTCCCCTGAATTCAACGTCCTTCACAAGTATCTCCAACCTACACTTTATCTTCCGCTACTTTTATGCTTCTACTTTATACTTCAAAATAATGTATTACTAATTATTTCCCAAATATTCTATTCTCATTCTCCTTCATATAAACACCCTCTGTTGGCTTGCCTATCAAAATCTGCCAACTTTCAGATTTTGTGCCATCATTTTATCTTACTCTTAGAAAGTAATAAAAATATAAGTATGTTTTCGACTATTTCAAGCACCGTCTTAGAAGTATGGAATTTTAGTGCCTAGGTTTGCATTTTTCACTAAGATTTCTTTGGTCTCAGGTAGAAAAATGTTGTCAAGGATTATGAAAGATGACACAAAGCAGATTTATTCTGTGGAAAATGTATTCTACATCAGCTTGAGGCCAGGTGATGTCAAGATACAGTCCTAAGAGGAAAGTTTTAACAGTCCTTGCAAGAGAGAAGAGGGGAGACCAAATACAGCTATCACTAAAATCTCAGGGGCAAAATGTGGAAGTGAAAACCTAGCACCTTACTCACATTGCTGACTGCATTGAGTTCCTCCAAAGTAATATCAACATCCATCACATCAACTCAAGGTAGATTATTTGGTCTTCACTGGTTTTGAAGTCTTGTTAGCACTTAATTCACAAAATTAATTTTGTAATCTGTAAGGATAATAAGCATAAATTGATATTAATTTTACTTTATATATTTGTTGTTGATCAGTTCTAAGTCATGTCTGACTCTTTACAACCCCATGGACTGCAGCACGCCAGGCTTCCCTGTCTTTAACTATCTCCCAGAGTCTGCTCAAACTCACACCAATTGAGTTGATGATGCCATCCAATCATCTCATCCTCTGTCACACCCTTCTCCTCTTGCCCTCAATCTTTCCCAGCATCAGGGTCATATATATTTAAATTAACATTATATTTTAAAAAATTATTCATCAAGGAGAGAAGGAGGTTAGGCAAAATTACTAACAATTTTGAACTTTGGGTTATTATGAGTAGGAGCTTCCAACTACATCAAGCACCCTGAGATGGAAAACAAAGGACGAGTTTAAAAGGCAACAGTCAGAAGACAAGGTGGTGTCACAGCAATAAGGCGTATAAGGACTCTGAGACTGTTAATGATGACTTGATTCTTTGGAGACAGTAGGGAATGGACGAGGCCAGGAGTTACTGATGCAGGCTGACAATACAACATATGTGAAAATACCTTGCCTGTTGGATTTCTGAAATAAAATGAGTGCTTCCTGGGTTGCTTTTTTCCTCCCTTCAACTTCTTCATCCACTTCTCTTTACGAGCCCTAGCAACCTAAAATTCGTATCATAACTTCCTTTACTCCTTCCTAAGCCTTGAAAGCTATATATTATTTTCTTTAATTCTAAATTATTTCAAAACATAGAAATTTTATAGAGATGGATGCTGATACCCTTTCATCCAATATTGGAAGTGAATGTTATTTAATCCTATTTGAGTTGTGTAGTTTTATCTCTCACACAGTTTTTCAAGAAATTCTATTTCCTAAAAATACTCATGGGAGCCTTGAAGAAGGCTATAAATACCAAACTATGCTAATAATAAATTTTTAATGTGTCAAATGTTTTAAGTTTTATAAACTTACCTAAAATTTTCAGCAGATATTTTTATGTTACCTTTAGCCAAATAAAAAGTCATGATAATTGAAATCTCTTTCTAAATTTCCAAATGACATAAGGCAAAGGCCTTTGTCATCATGGACTTAAGGTAATTAAAGTGCTTATATTTCTCCTATGAAACAAAATCTAAAAATCATAAAATATACAACTTTAGGAACATATGAAACTTATCTCCCCTCAACCTTCTGCTTTCAGAACAATATTGCTCCTTGATAAAAGAAAATACTTAAATATCTCTAGGATGTCCAGATCCACTAACGTTTATTTAACTAACCTTCTCTAAAGGCTCCCATAAGAATGTTTGAATTTGAATTTGATTTTCAATTGAAGCCAAATGGATATGACTTGAAATATTTGTCTGCTCAGTATGCATTGTCATATTTACTTTTTAAAAATTTATGTATAATTGCAATGTAACATTAGTTTCAGGTGTACAACAGAAAAATTATATTTACATATATTTCAAAGTGATTGCTAGAATTAGTCTAGTTATTATCCATCATCATACATAGCTACAATTTTTTTCTTGTGATGAAATGTCATACTTACTCTTATAAAAACTGCTGCAATGAATAAAATTGGATAAAAAAATAACAATTTAAGTCAACTTGAATGGGGTTGTCAGTTAGAATGTTTTCCTATGCCACCCAATTTGATAATGAGAAAAAAATTTAAAGAACAATTTCGACTGATGAAAAGTTTTTATTTTACAGATTATATGAAAATAATAAGTAAAAAGGTGATGCACACTAAATATTTACAAAGGTATGCTACAGGAAACGAGCTACATGATATTCTTGAGAAATTTTGCATAATTGTTTTATTATGTTGAGAACTATTTTACTGCTTAAATATTCCTATTATCAGGATACAAATGCAGGGAGTGTATTTTCTGAAAGGCAAAGTATTTTTAAACTAGATCATTTGGAAAAACTAACAAGTTTTCACACTGGCACTTGAAATGATTTTGGTGAAATTTATTGACATGTGCAATGTAAATTTTAGTAAGAAAATACCTTTATTTTCAACTATTCTAAATAAATTTTAATTACCTTATTCTTTTAAATTTTATTTGTAAAATATATTAAGGAAAATGTCATTTAAACCAGATGACAAAGGTGCTATCTTTTTAAAGCCACAACTGATGAATACAGTGCTTATTTTGGGCATATCTTGTGGAAAACAAAGATAGAAATGTTCTCATGAGAGCTTATCTACCTGCAAAATCTTTGTTGACACTATTCTTCATGCTAAGATAATAACCTTTCCTGCCATTATATTTATGTAAAATGTATGTATGTAATTTAGCATTATATTTTCTTCTCTTTCATTTTGTATAATGCATAGCTAATGGCTGTTGTTGGGATATTTCTAACTTTATTATTTTATTATTCTGATTATTTTATAATATCAAGGCACATAATGCTTTTTCATGTTAGCTATATCTCACACGATATTAGTAAGTTGAGGTAATAGTATTATCTAGGGGGACTTCCTCATAGATGTCACACACAGACATATTCTAAATGAAGCAGTGTCTTTCTTTTGCAAATTAATGCTGTTTACCTATTTTGATGTGTTTTAAACTGTTTCCCAGAAATGCAGCCAATAACAGGTTGCTGCATTGAAAGTATTTCATTAGATTCTAATTTTGATTAAGGGGTATATTTACAGCTCACCTTATGGGCATAATTTAAAGATGTAAAGTAGCCCAAAAGGGACCTCATTAGCACGGTGATTACAAGTTATCCAGTAATACCTAAAACAGGGAAATAATGAAACAAAAAGAAAAACAAATTTTAATGCATTCATTATTAGATTTTCTTGGCTTTTAAAGGTTTAAAAACTATCAGGCTAATGTTTGGTGCTTTCATTCTTCTAAATTATGCTATCCTAAGGGAATAATTTTGTGCTTTCAGGTAAAACTACTGAGGGACGGTCATCATTGGGTCATTTATTTTATCAAGTTATTTTTTTTTTCAACTAATAAACGTTTAGAAGATGACTACTAAAAAGCAAGGCACACTACTAAGCACTATGCTGAATACAAATGCAAGCAAGAATGAACCTTACAAATAAGAAAACACATGAAACCAACCAAAGAAGTTTCATATGGAGAGAGAGAGAAGGTTTCATGAGGAGATCAGAGAAGAAAATGAAAATACTAGGATTAATCTAAATCCTGAAGAAGAGAATACTAAAAGGTAGACACAGTAAAATGGCACTCAAGGAAGAAGAAATACTATGGAGAGGTAAAAATAGTTTAGTTGTGTTTAAAAAACATAGAGTATAACTAAAATTTTTAGAGAGCAAGTTTCATATAGAAGAATGAGAGGAGATAATTGATAAAGAAAAATTGGGCCCAGATTGTAGAAGACCCAAATGTTGAAAAGTTTGAACTTTCTAGGTAGCAAGGTTCCACTGGAGGGTATTGTTTTTAAATAAACCAGTTTTACTATATGTCAATATTGTTTAAAACAAGAGTATGCTCATTTTCAAAAATGTGTAAAATAGAAGGAAATATAAATCATCTAAACTACCACACAATTGCACTCATCTCATGTGCTAGTAAAGTAATGCTCAAAATTCTCCAAGCCAGGCTTCAACAATATACGAACCAGGAACTTCCAGATGTTCAAGCTGGTTTTAGAAAAGGCAGAGGAAACAGATCAAATTGCCAACATCCGTTGCTGCTGCTGCTGCTGAGTCGCTTCAGTCGTGTCCGACTCTGTACGACCCCGTAGACAGCAGCCCACCAGGCTCCCCCGTCCCTGGGATTCTCCAGGCAAGAACACTGGAGTGGGTTGCCATTTCCTTCTCCAATGCATGAAAGTGAAAAGTGAAAGGGAAGTCGCTCAGTTGTTTCCGACTCTTAGCAACCCCATGGACTGCAGTCTACCAGGCTCCTCCGTCCATGGGATTTTCCAGTCAAAAGTACTGCAGTGGGTTACCATTGCCTTCTCCCAACATCCATTGGATCATCAAAAAAAGCAAGACAATTCCAGAAAAAACATCTATTTCTCTGTTATTGACTATGCCAAAGCCTTTGACTGTGTGAATCGCAACAAACTGTGGAATATTCTGAGAGATGGGAATACCAGACCACCTGACCTGCCTCCTGAGAAACCTGTATGCAGGTCAGAAAGCAACACTTAGAACTGAACATGGAGCGACAGACTGGTTCCAAATAGGAAAAGAAGTACATCAAGGCTGTATATTGTCACCCTGCTTATTTAACTTATATGCAGAGTACATCATGAGAAATGCTAGGCTGAATGAAGCATAAGCTGGAATCAAGATTGCCAAGAGAAATATCAATAACCTCAGATATGCAGATGATACCACCCTTATGGCAGAAAGCAAAGAAGAACTAAAGAGCCTCTTGATGAAAATGAAAGAGGAGAGTGAAAAAGTTGTCTTAAAGCTCAACATTCAGAAAACTAAGATCAGGGCATGTGGTCCCATTACTTCATGGCAAATAGATGGGGAGACAGTGGAAACAGTGAGAGACTTTACTTTTGGGGGCTCCAAAATCACTGCAGATGGTGACTGCAGCCTTGAAATTAAAAGGTGCTTGCTCCTTGGAAGAAAAGCTATGACCAACCTAGACAACAATATTAAAAAGCAGAGACATTGCTTTGCCGACAAAGGTCCGTCTAGACAAGGCTATGGTTTTTCCAGTAGTCATGTATGGATGTGAGAGATGAACTATAAAGAAAGCTGAGTGCCAAAGAATTGATGCTTTTGAACTGTGGTATTGAAGAAGACTGTTGAGAGTCCCTTGGACAGCAAGGAGACCCAACCAGTCCATCCTAAAGGAGATCAGTCCTGGGTGTTCATTGGAAGGACTGATGCTGAAGCTGAAACTCCAATACTTTGGCCACCTTCTGTGAAGAACTGACTCATTTGAAAAGACCCTAATGCTGGGAAAGATTGAAGATGGGAGGAGAAGGGAACAACAGAGGATGAGATGGTTGGATGGCATCTCCAACTCAAAAGACATGAGTTTGAGTACACTCCAGGAGTTGGTGATGAACAGGGAGGCCTGCCGTGCTGCAGTCCATGGGGTCACAAAGAGTTGGACACAACTGAGCAACTGAACTGAATTGTCCCCTGAAGAGGAGGTCTACAGTTATTCAGGTGTGCCAGTGATTAGATGAGTAAGTTTGACTCCGGAGTGACATATTGGTAAACACACCTGGTTTGTAGATCTAAAGTCATGTCCTCCAACTAAGGTTCTTAGTAATACTGCTGATATCTTTATTTCCTTATGTCTGATTATGTCTATCTCATTTGGATCTATACTCAATATAGGAAGAGAACCATTATTTAATGACCATGTAAACATTGTGTCTCATAACATTACTAAGAGCCATAGAGAACAGACAGTAGTATTATTATTCTTCTCAGTGAGAAAACGGATGCCTAAAATATTAAAGAATTTACCCATGGTAACACAGCTTATTGGTGGCAGAGCAGAACCATGACTGAATCTCTGTGCTTGACCACATTCCAGGCCATAATACAAGGTAAACAAATGCCTTGAGAAAGGCACGTCACGTTGTTATGTGTTTGATTTCGTAAACAAAAAGAATAGCTTGTTTTCCAGTAGTAGGAAGTGTCCAAGAGCAAAATACCTTTTGAAAAAAATGGCATTCATTATAAGCAACTTTTAAAAACATGGAGACAAAAATCATCTGATCTGCCTTATGATTCAGATATCATAATTTACCCAATTCTGTTCTACGACTCTTAGCTCCTGTTCAACTTTCTGCGTGTGTGTGTGTGTGTGTGCTACGTTGCTTCAATCATGTCTAACTCTCTGTGACCCTGTGGACTGTAGCCTGCCAGGCTCCTCTGTCTATGGGATTCTCCAGGCAAGAATAATAGAGTGGGTTGTCATGCCCTAAAACATTGCAAACTTGGTACCAATATTAATAAATAGAGAAACAAAATCCAGGGGATCTTCCCAACCCAGGGATCGAACCCGCATCTCTTTACATGTCCTTATATCTCCTGCATTGGCAAGCATGTTCTTTACTACTAGAGCCTCCTGGGAAGCCCTGTTCCACTTCCTAGATGGCTCCATAATAAATTTCAGTTAAGAAAATAAAAGGACATCGTTTCCCATGGGGTATCACCAATACCTAAATTGTACTCCAACAAGAAGAACATGGTTTCTCAACTCATTCCAGGATTCAGCCCATCAGACTCAGAAGAGTCTGTATTTTTTTTTTTTTTTTGAGTCTGATTATACTTAGAGATTCACTCTGTGAGAATGAATTTGGTACAACGCAGCACCATGCAGGGGGGTATGCTATGGATTCTTTATATGATATTGTAAAGGAGAAATCCTATAAGTTAATCACAATATAGCTAACACAAACATATGTAAGAAGGGCTAGAGATCCTACTCTGTGAATTGGCTTCCGTGCCAGAGGCTCCGTATGACCACCAACCACAGCCAGATTCAATAATTTACTAGCAGGATGCACAGGACTAGCATAGAGTTGTACTCAGGGTTATGATTTATTACAGCAAAAAATAAATGTAAAACAAAATCAGCAAAGGAAAAGGCACATGGAGTGAAGTCTAGGTGAAACCAGGCATAAATTCCCAGGGGTCTTCACCCAGTAGAGTAACACCAACAGCCCTTCATTCCTGAGAAATGGGTTGTAACAATGTGTATGAAAGTTGTCTAACCAAGGAAGCTCAGAGAGTACCCAGAGTTTTTACTGGGGTTGTCAAGGAGGCCGCCTCTGCCTGGTACATACCAAAATTCCAGACACTCAGAAAGGAAGTAGAAATTCAGCACTAAACCATATTGTATATAAAAACAGATTGGTCAGAGTAAGCACTGTTATCAGTTAATGGTGGAAAATCAAAATTTCCAGATGTCAGCCAAGGACCAACTTGTACACAGGCCTTGTAAGGATAAGCCATCTCAGCAGTCACAGATCTGCTATGTTAACACTTATACATGGCTTCCAATGAAAAAAAAATGCATAAAAATAGAGTTCAGTGGTGCTTTATTGGGGAATCATAAATAGAATATCATTCAGTTCAGTTCAGTTGCTCAGTCATATCCAACTCTTTGCAAACCCATGGACTACAGCACACCAGGCCTCCCTGTCCATCAGCAACTCCCGGAGTTTACCCAAACTCATGTCCATTGAGTCAGTGATGCCATCCATCCATCTCATCCCCTGTCATCCCCTTCTCCTCCTGCCTTCAATCTTTCCCAGCCTCAGGGTCTTTTCAAATAAGTCAGTTCTTCATATCAGGTGGCCAAAGTATTGGAGCTTCACGTTCAGCATCAGTCCTTCCAATGAATATTCAGGACTGATTTCCTTTAGGATTGACTGGTTTGATCTCCTTGCAGTCCAAGGGACTCTCAAGAGTCTTCTCCAACACCACAGTTCAAAAGCATCAATTCTTTGGCACTCAGCTTTCTTTATAGGCCAACTCACACATCCATACATGACTACTGGAAAAACCGTAGCCTTAACTAGATGGATCTTTGTTGGCAAAGTAATGTCTCTGCTTTTTAATATGCTGTCTAGGTTGGTCATAACTTTCCTTCCAAGGTGTAAGCATCTTTTAATTTCCTGGCTGCAGTCACCATCTGCAGTGATTCTGGAGCCCCAAAAAATAAAGTCTGACATTGTTTCCACTGTTTCCACATCTATATGCCATGAAGTAATGGGACCAGATACCATGAACTTAGTTTTCTGAATGTTGAAAATACCATTAAGCCTTTTAAAATTTTAATGAAAATACGTTTAAAAGTTTCATTTACTTTTGGATTCTATTTATAGTATAGGATATCATGTCATCAAGGAATTACACACATTAATTCTTATATTGTTATGAGGTAAAATTCTTCACCTATGAATTGGCTAATGCTCAAAAACAAAACTGATATCAAAAGTCTCTTTTCTACTTCTTATATCAACCACTTTTTCTTTAGCAAAAGAATTTAATCATAAGAATTTAATTGAATTAAAAAAAAGGAAAAGAATCACCAGCCTATTTCTATCATGATATCTTATTTTAACACTTCTGTGTGTATATTTCAGTTTTTTGTATGCATATGTAAACTTGTTTTTTCCTTTTCAAATAGAAATCATGCCTTTTTGATTTCATAATGCATCTCATTATTAAACATTTTTCTATATTACTGTACATTCCTTTGTACAGATGTACTGCAGTATATTTAGCCAAGCATCAATTTCTACCTGCTAGACTGTTAAATGGGAAGAGAGTAATCTCTTCTCAAGGAGTTAGTATTCTAGTGGGAATAAAATTTTAAAAAACCAACAACAACAGCAGAACACAAAGAAAGGAAGTAGCAAGTACTATGAAAAATTCACCATGTGATAGGGAAGGAAAAAAAACTGTTATAGCTCAGGTGGCAAGTGAATATCTCTTGAGGAAGAAACATGTGGTTTGAGATCTGAATAATGAGAATTAATCAAGAGATCTGCAGGAACAGTTCTAAGAAGATGAAGAGTCAATGCAAAAGACTTGAGCCAAGAATAATACTGGTTATGGGCAGGGGGTTATTTTCTTACATGCAAGGAAAAACCTCTGGAGATTTCTAAATGAGGAAATGATGAGTCAGGCTTTTAAACAGTCACTCTTGGATCCAGGGGGCATCAACTGTCAGGAGAGAAGAGTGGGGTCAGAAGTCTGTTGTAAGAATTCAAGAGAAGAGGGAATGAGGCTTGACCCGAGCTACAACAGTAGAGATAAGACAAACTAGTCCTAGTACAGGAGTACTTTGGAGATAGTGATATTCTTGTTGATGGGTTGGATATGAAGTGTCAGGATGAGATATTAAGTTGGACCCTTGATTTTTAGTTTGACCATTCATTTGAAAAAAAGATTTTTATAAATTTGGAATTATGGTCTTGTGTCATATCTAATGAAAACTTTCCCCTCTCTTTTAGTTTGTCCTATAATTTCCTTTGTGCTATTTTTGAAACAGAGCTATTTAACTTGAGGGTGTTAAATAAATCAATCTTTTCCTTTATCATTGTCATGATAATAAGCTTATAAAATAATTCTCTAGTTTCAAATTTAGCTAAATATTCAGCTTATTTTCTTTTGAATCTAGGGTTCCGTTTTTACATATCTAGGGTCCCATATTACATATCTGTAATATGTTTGAAATTTGTGAAGAAGATACGAATAATGGATATTCCCTCCCTTTTGCACAGTGGCTGCCTAGTTATTAGATAATCCATCCTTTATGTACCGACTGAGATGCCGCTTTTATAAAATAGTCTTATTTAATTTGGGCCTATTTCTGGAATTTTCATTTTGCTCCTTTTATTTGCCTGAACTTGATCCAGTACCAAATTATTCTCTCAATTATTGAACTTTTATTATATATTTTAATATCTAATAAGAAAAATCTATCCACATTAGTCATATTTTTTCAAAGTAATCCAAGATACCCTCTCACATTCCTTCTTTCAAGAAAGCTGAAAATCATGCTGTCTCTCAAGAAAAAAAAGTTTAATACTTGATAAATCACCAAGATTTTAGCTGTATACATGATTGAAGTTAATGTTTTTGGAATACAGCAAATTGAGTCAAAGTGACATATATGCATAATGAAGAAGAGAAATTATCATTTTTGCCTTTATGGTAAGTTCAGTTTCCTGTCTTAAAAAAAGATACTTCAGATATCTGATGTGTTTGTAAAAGAAATGATATTGCAAGTTCCTTAAATTATAAAAATTTACATCTTACAGTACCAAATGGTTTGTGATAAAGGACCTTTATATAATTAGCCCAAACCAATTATTTGGGAGTATTTTTAAACTCCCAAAATACATTTCTATTTTCTCCAATGGAAGGAAATAATTTAGAGTTGTTTCCTTTATCCTATATTATACAGATACAGAACTCAACATGTAAATAGCCTGATACAGAACTCAACATGTAAATAATTTTTCATTGTCAGGTATTCATAAATGCTTCTTGAGTTTTCCATTCAAGATCCTTTCTGAAAATGCAATATTATGACTTTATGTTTTCATAACTTAATCTTTATATTCTTATAAATCACATCCCCTATTCTTCCCAAGAAAACTCTGAATGCCTTAGTACTTCTTACATTTGACAGATATGACTTAGGAAACAAAGAATGAATTTCAAAAGTCTTGCTTAGATCCATTGGAGGAAATTGTAGCATCATATTCAAATGCATAATTCTAGTTGTGTAAGAGAACTTAAACCAGCCTGAAGCAGAGCACAGTCCAAATGGCAATGTCAAAGGATGTGTGAAGATCTTAGGTTAAGTTCAGATGTAATAATATCCAAGGAGTTGAAATGGACTAGTGAAACTTACAGTCAGTAAGGTATTATTATCATAGGGCTTGCCCTCCTTTATGCTATGTTTTTATACAAGTCTACCAGTTTGACATATCCACAGATCCTATACTTACCCATTAAAACAAGTCAAAGATGTGAAATTATATTTAGATAAATTGTCCGAGATTCCTCCTGCTTTCCCTGCTTTAGCCCATGATTATCTTCTATGAGACTCAATTGCATCTCTATAATTTATTTTAAAATTTAGCTCTTCCTTTTGGGAATGTTTCAGCATTAAGTTCCTCCAACTTCTAATTTTTGTCTTCCAATTTCTCGCTCACTTCAGGTAACCTCAGGATTCTCTATCTTTATTGGTGCCTCAGAACTCCCAGAGCAATTACGAGCCTCAAATCACTCACCCAGTGGTTATTATGAAGATTAAATAATACAATAATAAATATGAAACATTTACCACCATTTAAAGCACATCACAAATGCTCAGTTAATGGCAAATCTTACTAGCAGCTTTCTGCAGCAACCAGTTGTCTCATACAAACAAACTAAATCAAATGATTGCTTTGTCTACTGATAGCTTAAAAATAGTGTGGCTAATTTTTATCTTTATTTAATTGGCTAAATATTTAGTGTCACAAATAGCCTCGATGCAGGAGTATGTCAGCTAGTTGTTGTTAATGTTCATCATGTTTTGATATAGGAACAACATTTGCACCTGCACACAGAAAAGGAACCAGTACAGAGAGAAGCTGAAGATAAGTGGGGTGAACAAATGCCCTGGTTTGCTGGTGACAGTGCCCACTTTATACCTGCTATCCATTGCTATTAATGCCTCCCAGCTTCACTCTCCACCACTGTTACTGTTCAACCACTAAGTCGTGTCTGGCTTTTTGTGACCCCGTGGACGGAAGAACGCCAGGCTTCCCTGTCCTTCACTATCCTTCACTATCCACATGGCACTGTTCAGTGGAAATGTTCTATATTCAGACTATTCAATATGGTATTATAGTTACCAGACAATGTGGCTGTTGAGCACCTGAATGTGACTTGTATAATTCAATAATTTCATTAACTTAAATTTCATCTGGCTAGTGGCTAGTATATTGAATAGTGCAGCTTTAAAGTGCTATATTTAGGGTGATATATCATGTACACTCTAATGATAAGGTTTATTTGGTAGACTGAAATCCTAGGTGATCACAGGGGAAATAATTCAGGTGGAAGGATGGGTCCTAGAAAGTAAAGTGACCTTCCCTCTTCACTAGCAGCAGGAAGTAGGACAGGTGACCCTACATGGAGCTTTTCCAGGTGGAGGACTGGATAGTTTAGAAAGCTCAAGTCGAGTGATCTTATTAAGGCAATAAAAAGATGCATCTTCTGAAATTGAACAAGAGGTGATTTGGAATCACAAACTACCACACTTCCTAGGAAAGAATTAAGGTTTCAAGTAGTAGCTAAGCTTTCCCAGCTGTGTTAATAGGATCTCATGTTCTTCCCATGTTTCTCATTTTATCTATATTTTTTATCATTTATTATCTACCTCAGTTCAAATATTCTATCACCTCACAAGTTGTTCCTAATTAGCATACAACTGGTAAAGAAAGAAAGTGACCTTTTCTTGACTAATTTTCCTTCTTCAATTCAACAAGAGCCTGTGAAGTACTATGTAATTAACAAGTATGTAGAGAGAAGTAAAGGTCTTATTTTACGATCTTAAAAAAGGATTGATTTCACAAAGAGCAAACTAGTTATAATTCCAGCAGTAGTTAATATGCATCCTTTAGCACCTAATTGAGTCATTTTCTGTATTTAAGAGAATAAAAGAGCAAATAATTGTTTATTTTCTTTTTTGCATTATGTTTGAATGTAATGATTCATCAACTTATAATGAGGAGAGACATACAGACCAGACTTTATTACCATAGCACTTACTGGCACTCAAGTATGACTTGTTTATATTTTTTATTTAAGAGCAAATGGAATTCTTTGCCCTTAAATAATTTTAGATATGAAAGATGAAAGTTATTTTTAAAGACTTCAACAAACTGAGGTTGCTCTATTTTAACTTAAATTGACTTTCCTTAAATATGCTAAGCTAAATATTCATAGAATTTTAGTGTGACTCACAGAACATATTAATATAGCTTTATTTTCTGTTTACATGGCATTCTCATGAGAATCAGACATGATGTATATTTTATTATTGTCTCTAGAAAATATTATTTTGCAGCAGAAGGGGGAAAATGCTTTTGGTTTGTTTGTTTTTTAACTTTTGTAAATCTCTAGACAAGCTGAAAAAAATGACATTGCTTTCTGTGTCATAAAAAAAGAAAAAGAAAACAACACTGGACCTAAAAACCACACAGCTGGTCTTTTCAATTTTCTTAACTACTGAATTGGATTAACTGCATGATCCAAGTCAATTGATCGTGCAGAAATCAATGGCTGAGAAGGCCAGATCTTCTCTCCTGGTTGGCCTCTTTCCTAAGCCTCTGAGTATGTGACGTTCATTCAGTGCACCATCAAATTTTAAAATAAATTACTTTTTAAATGCTCAAGTTATAAACTTCAATGGATGATATTTGTCTAAAAAATATCCAGTAAATGAGTAGTAAATATAATTTAGAGTCTTGCAGTAAAAAAAAAAAAAAGCATTTATTAGATATTTTGTATTTGTATTTACTACAGAAAATCTAAATAACAGAAATATAAAGAACAAAATACCACAACTCAGCCACTACTATTAATGATATGATATATATCTTTAGAATTTCTTTGTGTGAGAGTATGTGTGTGTGAGTGTGTATGGTGGGGAGAATAATGAGCCCCCCCGAAGATTTCCACATCCTAAGCCCTGGAACCTGTAACTCTGATAGGTAGCATGGCAAAGGGGAATCGAGTAGCAGAGGGAACTAAGATTGCTAGCCAGCTGCCCTTTAAATAGGGAGAGTATCCTGGATTCTTCAGGCTTCTCAGGTGGCTCAGTGGTAAGGAATCCATCTGTCTTGACTAGATTATGTCCACATTCACCTCCAAGAACACCTCACAAAGCAGCTAGCCTACAGGTGTAAACTTCCACAGAACAAACTGCACATGAAGCTGAGGAGATGTTGATAATACAAGTTGGATCAAAAGAGGAAGAAGGCTTTCCTAAGGCACATTCAGCTTGAACTGGCAAAATACAGAAGCCAGTAGACAAGTGTTGGAGGAAAGGCTCTGGAGGAGAAGGAAGAGAGTGTGCCCCACTCTCACGCTTCCATGAATTTATACCCTCCCCTGATCAGCTTGGGTGGCACCACCAGGTCATGAGTAAACTACGTTAAATTGTATTGGAGGAAAAATAAAGAATCCATCTACCAATGCAAAAGACGCAGGAGATGGGGGTTCAATCCCTGGGTCAGGAAGATCCACTGGAGTAGTGGCAACTCACTCCAGTATTCTTGTCATGGGAAGCCCCATGGACAGTAGAGCGTGGTGGGTTACAGTTCATAGGCTTGCAAAGACTCAGACACGACACGCATGCACGCATTCGGGACTGCTTAGGTGGGGCCAGTGTAAGGGCAAGAGTCCTTAAAAGCAGAAGGTGGAGGCAGAAGGGAGGGAAGAGTGATATGATAGAGAAGAATCCAACACATTTTTCAGCTTTGAAGATGGATGAAAGGGGCCAAAAACCAACCAGTACAGGTGGCCCCTCAAAGTTAGAAAATGCAAGGAAACAGATTCTTCCTTAGGACTTCCAGAAAGCAACACAGGCTAACACTTTGGACTTTTAACTTACAGAACTGTAAGATAATAAATGTATGTTATTTCAAGTCACCAAGATTGTGGTAATTTGTTACAGCAGAAATGGAAAACTGATACAGTGTATATAAATGTGTGCATATATAAGTGTAGGGGTGTGTATGTGTGTATATGCACATATAATTATATCTAGCTACATACATGTACATATGGGGCTTCCGTGGTGGCTCAGCAGTAAAAAATCTGCCTGCAATGAAGGAGACACAAAAGACATGGGTTTGATCCCTGGGCTGGGAAGATCCCCTTGAGAAGAAAATGGCAACCCACTCTAGTATTCTTGCCTGGAAAATTCCATGGACAGAGGAATAAGCTACAGTCATAGGGTCACAAAGAGTCAGGCACGACTTAGCGACTAAACAGCAATGTGTGCATATATACACATATATGCTGAAGTAGGAGAATCATCTATATGTCATTTATCTTGCCTTTATTTTTAAACTATCATTTGCATTTTTGTATTATTAAATATTCTGTAGTTCAGTTATTGTGGCAGCATACTATTTCATTGTGTTGATGTGACTAATTTTTTACTCTTCCCTAATAGAGACTGAGATTCTTTTATTTTTTCTATAATTATGAATGAAATTGCACTAAATAATGTGAATCAATATCTTATAGTTTTCTAGGATACATTGAAAACTTTTTAAAATTGTTTAATAATATATACATATAATTATATCTTATACATTATATACAATTATATTTTTTTATATTTTAAATGTCTTCACAATTAACAATACAACTATTTTAAATTTCTTACAAAAATGGAAGAAACCTTGTCATCTAAATAAAATTAGTTTTTTGAACTGTAAGTTCTTAAATGTAACACTAAGATCCAATTCTACATGTTGACATCATATAGTTTTTGCTTGAGACCCAATGTAGGCAAGAGGGATTTTTATATTCTCTTGTCATTTCATGTTAAATGCCAGAATAAAACTATTTTCAAGTAACAAAACTGTCCTGTTTCCACTCCATTCATTTTCTTTACTGCTTGGGAGAAGTGACTGACCTGACTGAGACTGCTGGGAAACAAACATCATCCAGAAAACCACACAGCTGAAGGCAGAACTTCTACAGAAAAATTTGTCAAGTAACCTTATCTTTTGCTGGCTCTTCTGAGACGCCCTTTGTCATGCGGTAAGCACACTTCGTCATGTACTTCTTTATGTGTTGGAAAACACATGCTGTTCCAGGGCTCTCGTGCTTTTAACTATTGATACAATCTGGTTAGCTGCTAGCAGAAAGGGGGTTCTGGCTAGCAGAGTCCAGTGTATTCAGTAAAATAGCCATTCCTTTATTTTTAGGAGTATTAAAGTGTATTACTAATGTTGGGATATTTGGGGAAGGTCTAGGATGAAACTATTCCTTTCTCTTCTTATTCTTTTAGTTAGCAGTTCTTGAACATAGCTGCAAAATGGAGTGATTATGGAGCTGTAAAAAAATAGTGAAGCAACCTGGAGATTATGATTTCATGGATCTCAGGTGAGCCCTAATTATTTTTTTTAAAGCACTCTCAAGACTCTAAGATGGGCCCAATATGATACCATATCAACCAGCTGGCTGATGTATCTTAATGTCAAAAGCAGAAAGGAAGGAAATCATATGATTTTTCCTTACTAATAGGTTTGGTAATATTTTTAATTCTTCACAAAGCAGTATCAATCTTCCACGGTAGTGGAATTTGGCAGCATTGTTTCCAACATACATGGTTTTCCTAGCATAGCATTTTCCTAAGTAATCCTAAAGATTCTAGGCCTTACATTAGAGCCCATTGAATTAGGAAGAGGATTTGCTTTTGCTTTCCCTTTCCTATATCATCCTTGCTTAGAGGATGTAGTAGGCAATGGTTATCTCTACATCTGTTCTGAAATTGACTTTACTTCTATTTCCTTGTTCCTGAGTCTTTCTTTTCACCTTGCTTCAAAATCTCAACAAAAGTAAATTGAATGAAAAAAGTAAGGATAGGAAGGAGCTAGAAGAAAAAACCTATAATGGAAAAAAGGCAACTAAGTGGTGGAGAGAAAAGACATAAGACGGAGTGGGAGAAAATGGGGGCACTACATTACAGGGTAATCTAGGTTTACCCTGGCTTCAGGTGTGTTAAAATGCCCAAAGTAATTTACTTTCCCCATGTGTGTTACTCCAGTAGGAATAAGATGTGATAGAATGGGTTCAACAGTATAGAACTGCACGAAACCAAAAGCTAGTTTATTATTTCTTATCTGTTAAATCACAATGAATAGTCAGGAAGAGCTATGTCAAACGTCTAGCTGCTGATTAAAAGAAGTGTTGCCTTCATCTATATGTAACACCCATTTCCTATACAAACACCTCTATACATTTCCCTCTTCATGGGTGTCTATAGAGAAAATGGGTGGTGGTGGTTTAGTCACTAAGTTGTGTCCTATTCTTGCAACCCCATAGACTGTAGCCCACTAGGCTCCTCTGTCCATGGGATTTTCCTGGCAAGAATACTGGAGTGGGTTACCTTTGCCTTCTCCAGGGATCTTCCCAGACCCAGGGGTTGAACCCGGGTCTCCTGCACTACAGTCCGATTCTTTATCGACTGAGAGGAAATGGGAGTTACATACAAATGAAAGGAACACTCTTTTTCTCCCTATGCATTTTTAATATAGCTGTAGATCAACCAATGGATAGACAAATGGATAGATAGATAGAGGCTCCATCTTACTGGTACATACCTGATAGACTTTATATTAGATTCTTTTTAAAAATATTTTTATTTATTTATGCATTTATTTGGTTGTGCCAAGTCTTAGCTGCCACACATGGAATCTTTGATCTTCATGGTGGCATGTGGCATCTAGTTCCCTGATCAGGGATTGAACCTTGGCCTCCTACATTGGGAACTGTAGAGTCTTAGACATTGGACGGCCAGGAAAGTCCCCATATTAGATTCCTAAATGCCTATTCTCTACTGGAAACCCTAATATAATCAAAGAGTATTTACACTATGCAAATTTCATTGATGGCTAGTCTAATCTTATTTTACACGTAATTAAAGTCAGGAACTTTACCTGATATCAGGCTTCCCTGATAGCTCAGTTGGTAAAGAGCCCACCTGCAATTCAGGAGACCCCAGTTCAATTCCTAGATCAGGAAGATCCACTGCAGAAGGGATAGGCTACCTACTCCAGTATTCTTGGGCTTCCATTGTGTCTCAGCTGATAAAGAATTCCCTGCAATGTGGGAGACCTGGGTTTGGAAGATCCCCTGGAGAACAGAAAGGTTACCCACTCCAGTATTTTGGCCTGGAGAATTCCATGGACTGTATAGTGCCTGGGGTCGCAAAGAGTTGGAAATGACTGAGTGACTTTAACTTTCAAAGTCAGGAACACAAAGTTTCCAAGGCCAAATAACTATTTAATATGATCTGTAACAATGATCAATTGATCAGTCAATCCTAAACGAAATCAGTCCTAAATATTCACTGAAAAGACTGATGCTGAAGCTGAAGCTCCTATACTTTGGCCACCTGATGAGAAGAACTGACTCATTGGAAAAGACCTTGATGCTGGGAAAGATTGAAGGCAGGAGGAGAAGGGGACAACAGAGGATGAGATGGTTGTATGGCATCACTGACTCGGTGGCCATGAGTTTGAGTAAACTCCAGGAGTTGGTGATGGACAGGGAAACCTGGCATGCTGTAGTCCATGGGGTTGCAAAGAGTCAGATATGACTGAGTAACTAAAATGAGCTGTAACAATGATTTTGATGAGTAACAAATCTCTTTCTTCATAATATGCTATATGAAGAACAAAATGGAGAAATGAGGTAATTGCTGTGAAATATTTATATGAGAAAATCCTAATTTTAGCAATCCTGAGACATGAAAACTGTGAGAAATACAATATGCTTATTTTATCTCATATATAGCTGGAGTAAGTGGCTGCTTGCATAGGTATTGTGGTCTGAAGTCTAGGAGTCACCTCCCCATTCCTACCCTCATTCAGCCCTTGTGACCAGACAGGGGCTTGAAACACTGCCAGAAATCCATATCCTGCAGAAGCAATTATTCAATTAGAATCAATTATTTATGTATTTATATTTCTGTAACTAAATCTGTTTGTTTATAATAAATATTCTGTCTTCATTTGGCCATTAGTAGGTAGAGACATATTTGTAAAGTTTAGATGTTCTTAAAATTCATGAAAATTCAATTTCAGAGTCTGAGTAAGACTTGGTCAACATATTCTTGTGTAAACATAAAATTCAAGCCCATAAAACTTAGAAGTAGTAAAACAAATAACATCATTAGCAACTGTAAAATGAGTAATTATTGCTAAACTATAGAAGGCAATGGCAACCCACTCCAGTACTCTCACCCGGAAAATCCCATGGGCA
This sequence comes from Cervus canadensis, assembly GCF_019320065.1. Classification (NCBI taxonomy): domain Eukaryota; kingdom Metazoa; phylum Chordata; class Mammalia; order Artiodactyla; family Cervidae; genus Cervus; species Cervus canadensis. The sequence goes on along the minus strand of NC_057409.1, from coordinate 49,868,428 downwards.
GAGGAGCCTGGTATGCTGCAGTCCATGAGGTCACTAAGAGTTGGACACGACTGAGGGACTTCACTTTCACTTTTCCTTTCATACATTGGAGAAGGAAATGGCAACCCACTCCAGTGTTCTTGCCTGGAGAATCCCAGGGATGGGGGAGCCTGGTGGGCTGCCGTCTATGGGGTCGCACAGAGTCGGACACGACTGAAGTGACTTAGCAACGGCAGCATAGTATGCCAGGGCAAGTTTGTGTTGTTTAAGCACAATCAAAAAATGCCCAAAATTTTTCAGACTTTCTTTCAGTATTGGAAAGCTAGTCAAACAAAGTAGGTTTGTCTGGTAGCTCAGCAGTAAAGAATCTGCCTGCCAATGCAAGAGATGTGAGTTCAATCCCTCGGTTGGGAAGATCCCCTAGAAAAGGAAATGCCAGCCCAGTCCAGTATTTTTCCATAGGAAATCCTGTGGACAGAGGAGTCTGGTGGACTACAGTCCATGGCGTTGCAAAGACTTCAGACATGACTTAGCAACTAAACAACAACAGTCAAAAAAATTTGTAAGACTGTCTTGATATATAGGGAGTTGTAGGAATAGTATATTTTTTCATGCACAATGTAGAAAATCTATGTGAAATATATATTATATGAGCACTTAAGTATATCAGTGAATATATACATATATATATATTTCATGTCAAAACAATGGGTGTGTTAAAAATAGCTATATGAGTATTTGATGATTAAAACACATTCCATTCAGTAAAACTCAAATGAGGATTTATTCTACTGTAGCTAATATGCCATTCCTGCCAACTACCTCAGACTCATATCTCAAAAACTTAATGGCTAAACCTTTAGAGATTTAATGTGCCAACATGTCTTGAGAAATGAGCAAGACATGCTTGATTAGTTTAAAAACGAAGTGTGATTTCTATGAGACTATTTAGCAGGCTATGGCTTATGTGTGCAAAATGTCAGGGTTTTAAGTTTGATGTGAAGTCAGTGTCTTGAGATCAATTAACCTAAATTTTTTAAGAAAAGAAGAAATCTATCATTCAGCATATTTTGAAACACACAAAAAATATTCAGTGAGGAAGACAACACATTCAATATGCACCATCAGAGAGACTGTCAAATGACTCCAAAATCCTTGATGCTTCATAGTTAGTATACATGTCTTTGCCAGCTTTCAATATCACTTCTTTTACCACATTGTGACAATCCAGCACTTGTGCTCTGATTGCCTTGCAGTTTAATGTACTTCTATTTTGAGGCATTTACTGAATTGTATTAAGAACCATAGTGCTTGGGTTATAGAAGCAGTATCATTTTTCTTTATTCCATTAAAAAGGTCTCTCATCTTTTTTTCTATATATTTTCCCTAGCTAGAAAAGAAAATATTGCTGTCAGTTTCAGTGGGGTTTGTCTTTCATCTCACAGTGGCATTTCAGGTCTCTAAGTGGTATCCAATTTATTTGTATTCCAATGCCACTTCAGTGGAGCGTGCCTCTCTGTCAGCTGAATGCAAGCTTCAGGTGCTCAGTACTTGGAAGCCATGCCATGAACAAATTGACAATATCAACTGTAGCCAGTCATCTTGCAGATAATTTCTGCATGCCTGCTGGAGAAGAGTTCTCAGAATTATTCAGCATCACTAGCAATAATATTTTTAGAGTAATCCAAGATTCCTTTCCTTGACTTTCTCAAGCTATGATATTTTATTGTCAGTTCTCTGTCATCATATTGAAGATGCACTTTAGCATGACTTTTATTTCCGAGAAAATGGTTTTTATTTAATGTTATATTTTTTAATATTTTCAAATCTTTCCATTTACTATTAAGAATCAAACTTTAATGAATCCCAATAATTTGTCATTTACAGTTTTATATACATCTGAAATCTGAGGGGAACCTAGAATTACAACATGCATAGCATAACATAACAGCAGCATATTATTCCTATCATATTTTATCTTATTATTTTTACTCATTCACTTTTAAAAGATTCAATAATTACAGAATATTACGTGATTAATCTGTCATATTTTAAAATACCCCTTTGGTTTACTGCCCCGACTGTAAACATGCCCAGTTGTGCGTTCCCCAGCAGCGTTGCTGCGCGGCCCTCCTCCCCTTCAGGCCCAGAACCTGCCCCCTCCTGCTTTCAATGTAGGCTGGCTTTTCGACTTTCTTTGTCCAGACAGAATGGAATGGAAGCAACAGAGTGCCAGCTTCAAATCTAGGCTATACGAGATCTTGTGCATCTCCACAGTTTCTTGGGACCTCTGTCTCTACCAGGGGATCAAGCTCAGATCAGCCTTCTGGAAGATGAGCTACACCTTGAAGCAGAATCAATTCACTCATTAGAATCACCTATATCAACATGTCCATACCCAACGCCAGGTGACCACAAATGATGATTAAGCCCAGCCAAAATCATCTAAGCCTAGTCCAGGCAACCCACAGACTCATGATAAATAATACATTAGTTATATAACATTAATATGTGCCTAGATAAAATGCAAAATAAAACACTTCCTTACATTTGGGTAAGATACAGCAGAGTCAGTTCAAAGAGAAAGCATGACTTTTTAAAAACTTCTTTGTTGCAAAATGCAATACAGAGAAACTGGTATTTGGGCTAGGTTTTGAGGAGGAAATAAATTGTAAAATGGAGAAGAAATGAAGTAGCTTTAATGACAGTGAACCATGTCAGCAAAGATGAATAAATGAACTTAGCTGAAATAAAGTTGCATACACAGGCTAGTGGATAATGAGACTAAAAATTCTGAATTTTTAGTTGGGACTAACTGTAGAAAGTTTTCTAAGGCAAATCAAGAAATTTGAATCTACTACCGGGAGCATTAGATTAAAGATAAATTTTGATAGAGAAATGACAATTCAGGAGGTAGGGTGAGATTAGATGTAGGGAAACCATACAAAGTGGCTTTTCCAAAGGCAGGGAAAAAACAGTGAAGTCTTCAAAGGCAGTACCAGAAAGGATGAAAAGAAAAACTAAAGTCAATAAATGTTCAAAGTTAGAATTGAATGACTTTTCAGTTAGAACTGATTAAGGTAGGTTAAGAAAGAGACAAAGTGAAGGGAAAGCACAAAAGTCTAGCATTTCCCCCAGATTCCAGATTAAAATATGGCATGGATTGTGATCTTTTCATTAAAGTGGAAAAGATTAGAATAGAAACCTGCTATAGGAAGAGAAATAAAATTTGGTTTTAACATATTAATTTTGAAGTCACCTCAAGAAATATAGGTTAACATGGTAACTGAAAATACCAAATATATCCAGGGATAATGTTAGAGTGAGGAAATTTAGAGTAAAAAAGAGAGTCAAAGAATTGAACTCTGGGGAATACAAAAATATAAAAGAAAAGCAAAGGAGGAGATAACTATTAAAGGACCAAGAAAAGCAATTTACAGATGTGGATACAAATTTTAAGAAAAGATATCCTAGAAAATAACGGTACAAATTCAAGGAGAGAGTGATCAACAATAGCAAACGATGAGTAAGATGAGGTTCAAAAGAGTAGCTCTACTGGCAATTAAGAGGTGACTATAGGAAAAACAGCTTCTTCAGGCACTAAACATTCCCAGTTTGAGTAATTACTAGGTAGAAATTAAGGAATTTGAAAAAGCAAGCCTAGGCTACATTGTCATAAATTTTGGTAAAGAATTAAATGAGGAAGCAAGGCTTGAAGGAAAGGTAGATGAAGGATGAGAATATCTGAGCTTCCTCGTAAGCTCAGGGGGCTTCCCCAGTGGCTCAGCGGTAAAGAATCCACCTGCAATGCAGGAGCCACAAGAGAGGTAGGTTCAATCCCTGGATCAGAAAGATTACCTGGAGGAAGACATGGCAACCCATTCCAGTATTCTTGCCTGGGGAATAATAAGGACAGAGAAGTCTGGCAGGCTGCAGTCCACAGGGTCTCAAAGAGTTGGACATGACTGAAGCAACTTAGCTTGCATGCATGTAGGCTTAGGAGAAGTGATCCCTGCAAAGACTATCTAGGATTCAATGACCTAGCGGAGGATTGTCCCTAAGGCACGGGTGGGCAGCTACCTTTTGTAGCTTTGGGGCAGCTTCCTTTTCAGGTAAGAGAACGCCCCTCAGCATCCCAGTCAGAAGAGAAGGATGAACCTCACAACAGGAGTATTTAGAAGACGGAATGCAGTCATAGGACATTTCACCTGATAATCTTGGCTTTCTCTGTGAATTAAGGATCTATTGGGTGTGATGGTATTGAAAGTACATTGGGATTCAGAATAAAGGTTTTCATATAGATATTATGAAAATTCAAATGGGAGTTGGAAAGGGAAAAGAAAAATGATTCCAAACAGTTCTGAAGGCTCAGTTGAGGTTGAAAAACTCTAAGTTTATGGTCAGAAAGATGTGTATTGATCTGTGTAAAGTCCAGGGGTAGCAGTAGAGGAAGTAGATAGCTGCTTTCATTTGAGTGAGAACGGAAAAAATAGACTGGTAAAAGCATTGAAAGTCATAATGACTCCATTCTGAAGACAGACTGTAGTAAAGATAGGAGCCTGGAGTGAAGCCAAGTACAGCTTATATATACAAGGATTGAAAATGCAAGGCAAATGCTCTCCAATTCCATTCTATTATAGTGCAAAATAGCCTTTGCCATGGCTTTTTCATATGTAAAATGTTATTTTTTAACTGACTTATGTCTGTTCTACTTAAACACTAAGTACAGTTTCTTCTGGTTTGAATATTTTATTATTATAGCTCTTTTAGTGAGCATTCACAATTACAACCTACATAAAACATGATTTCCTCTATTAATAAGGAACTGTTTTATTTACCTTTCCCAAGCTAAGCTAAATGTCAGGCATAGTTCAACAAAATAAATCTATAATTCTCAATAGACACAAATGCTTATTTTATTAATGCCAAATCTAACTCCAAATTAAAATCATATGGGATTGACATTGTGTACATATTTCAGATAAACTAATTTTGTTTTTAATATCAAATTCATAAAGAGAGTAATTAAAGCATTTGTTGCCCTTTTCTCCTGGTTTTATATGCATGGACTTAGAAGATAATAATTAAAAAGACTTTGCTTAACTCAAACACAGACAACATAAAAATATGAAAGTAGATAGACAGATGGGAAATAGATGGATAAACAGATGGCCATATCACTTTAGAAAAATAAAGTGAAAACTTGCTTGTCATTCTAATTAACATTGGACATCGTTCTTTAAACTTGCACCTTGGATCAAAGATAACAGTATAAGCACAAACCATAATACTATAATTTATAATCCTTAAACCCTGAACAAGGGGAAGATTTTCACTTCAGATCTGGAACAACTCCAAAGACTGTTGATATAAGTAACTTATATGTGTATTGCAGGAAACATAACACTTCATAATATGCTGATAAACCAAAGAAATCTAGAAATTATTTCACTTTCCCCATTCAAGACTGAAGTTGAGGGAAGAATACTGTTTTTAAAGGGACTGAAGGAATCTGATAGAGCTGAAAAGCAGGGTTCGAAGTTCATATACTGGGGACCAGACAGTATATGAAAGTAAAGGGAATAAGGTTGGCATTTACTCAAAAAAAAAAAAAATTAGGCTTATTTTTGTGTTGGATTAGCCTCAGAAAAGAGTCAGAGAAAGAACCACTGGAGACTAACAGTTAGGGTCAATAGATCCCACATTTGATGGGTTATTTCAAGACAGAAAGCAAAGGTCATTAACATACTTCCTTCTAAAATCTGTCAAGATTGGTTCAGAAACTAGACACAGCTGAGATGCAGATAAAGAAAGAGGAGGCACTGTAAGAAGGGAAAATCTTGAGGCAAAATAAATGAATCTGGTTATATGTTAAAAAAAAAATTAAGATACATTAGCAGATACAAACTACTACACATAAAATAGATAAACAACAAGGTCCAATTTATAGCAAGGGAACTATATTCAATATTCTGCAATAAACCATCATGGAAGAGAATATGAATCCCTTTGCTGTACACTGGAAACTAACACATTATAAATCAACTATACTGCAATAAAAATATAAAATAATGACATTAATGCACGTTTGACTTTATACTGGATCTATACATCAGTCTCGAAATTCAACAGAGCATATGAGGCCAATATAGAAAACACTGTCATTAATATAGAAGTGTCCTTACTTCTGTGGTCCACCATGGGGGAATAGAACCCACTAAAAAAGATTGGCAATGACTGTCTATGAAGTCACCATTTGGCCACATGTAGATTTTCCAAGCTTATTTTTTAAAACCATATGTAATATATACAGGAATATATTACTTGCAGAAACCATATCGAAATTTTCAAGAATGATTGTGTCTAATAATATTTGTTTCCTTATCTGCATTATGTAGTATCTAGGGCACAATAAATGATCAAAAGAATGAACTGAGAAATATAGCTTGCTTATGTTTCCATTTGATTTAAATATAATTTTATTTTATACTAAAATATAAAATAACAAAGTTTGCTATGTTTATGAGGTATGAAATAACACACCTGTGAAATTTGTTGATAGTCAGTGAGACCATAATGACAGAAAAAGATACCTTAATTCAAAGAAATTAAATATAAAGCACTGAAAACATGAATAGATAAATGGTAATAGTTTTTCAAAGTAACAGGTATTAAAATATAATTAGTTATGTATAAAGCCAATATAACTTCCAGAGTGATTAGAGATAGGTTCTGCAATCAAAAAGACCTGGATCTGAATCCCATGTGCCCACCTTACCGATTCTGATTATCGGATCTGGGATTTTATTTTACTCTGCTTATAAGTTCAATTCAGTCAGTTCAGTCACTCAGTCATGTCCAACTCTTTGCAACCCCATGAATCACAGCACACCAGGCCTCCCTGTCCATCATCAACTCCCGGGATTTACTCAAACTCATGTCCATTGAGTCAGTGATGCCATCCAGCCATCTCATCCTCTTGTCATCCCCTTCTCCTCCTGCCCCCAATCTCTCCCAGCATCAGGGTCTTTTCCAATGAGTCACCTCTTCACATCAGGTGGCCAGAGTATTGGAGTTTCAGCTTCAGCGTCAGTCCTTCCAATGAACACCCAGGACTGATCTTGAGGATGGACTGGTTGGATCTCCTTGCAGTCCAAGGGACTCTCAAGAGTCTTCTCCAACACCACACTTCAAAAGCACCAATTCTTTGGCGCTCAGCTTTCCTCACAGTCCAACTCTCACATCTATACCTGACCACTGGGAAAACTGTAGCCTTGACGAGATTAACCTTTGTTGATAAAGTAATGTCTCTGCTTTTTAATATGCTCTCTAGGTTGGTCATAACTTTCCTTCCAAGGAGTAAGCATCTTTTAATTTCATGGCTGCAATCACCATCTGCAGTGATTTTGGAACCCAAAAAAATAAAGTCTCTCACTGCTTCCACTGTTTCCCCATCCATTTGCCATGAAGTGATGGGACCGATGCCATGTTCTTAGTTTTCTGAATGTTGAGCTTTAAGCCAACTTTTTCACTCTTCCTCTTTCACTTTCATAAAGTTAGCTGTAACTATTTGATGGGTACTAGCAGAAGACATGAGATTTCTGGGTCAGAGACAATGGTCTTTATTACTCACAGCACAAAAAGGAATATAAGTGTCAGCACGCTTGCATAGGCTCTTTTTGCCCCAGTTTCCACAGGGCAACATGATAAACCCACATGGATGCTGCATGAGCAACAGGTTTGCATCACAGCTGAAGAGTACTGAGTTCGGGGAATCCATGGTTTTTCCAGCAAATCAGTAAACATGTTTGTTCTCTGTCCAAGGCAGGGCAGAGCCATAATCTCATTTCTCAACCTTGAGAAACAAACCTAAAAAATAGTATAGCAGTCAGGGACTTGCAATCTGGCACATCCAGCAAGATTTATGAGTGCAACAGACCCAAAGAGCACTGTCTCTCCATACACAAATGTTATTCAGATCACTTCCATTCATTTGTTTTCTTTCCTTTTTAATCTGTTTTTGTGACACTTTCATCAGCAGTTTTGCCTATCTCTCCCACAAGAATAAAAACCCTAAGAAAGCAGATTAAAAAAAAAATTATTGCAGTACAGCTGATTTGCAGCGTGTGTTAGTTGCTGTGGTACATCAGAGTGAATCAGTTATAATATACATATTACCAATCTTTTTAAGACTCTTTTCCCATATACGTCATTACAGAGTATTGAGTAGAGTTCCCTGTGCTATACAGTAGGTCCTTATTAGTTGTTTATTTTATCACTATATATAGTTGTGTGTATATGTCAATCTGAATCTCCCAATTTATCCCCTTCTTAGCCCCTGGTAACCATAAGTTCGTTTTCTACATCTGTAACTCTATTTCTGTTTTGTAGATAAGTTCATGTGTACCTTTTTTAGATTCCATATATAAGTGATATCATATATATTTTATTTTATTCATTATTACATCCCTAGTAGTATGTCTTATTATATTTGCTTTTAAATATATTTGTGATTTAAATTAAATTTTTGTCAATTTACTAAAAGCTGGCAGTTTTTCGAGATACCAGGGCATAGCAGTTAAAAAGATGGTGAAGATCACCAGCCCAGGCTGGATGCATGAGACAAGTGCTAGGGCCTGGTGCACTGGGAAGACCCAGAGGAATTGGGTGGAGAGGGAGGTGGGAGGGGGGATCGGGATGGGGAATACATGTAAATCCATGGCTGATTCATGTCAATGTATGACAAAAACCACTACAATATTGTAAAGTAATTAGCCTCCAACTAATAAAAATAAATGGAAAAAAAAAAAGAAAGAAAGCAAAAAATAAATAAAACAAGATTTGCTTACGTGAAAAAAAAAAAAAAAAAGATGGTGAAGGTCCCTACTCTAACTCTCAAATTCTCAAATTCTTTATCAATAAAAAACAGACTGTAACAGTGCCTGCTTCATGTAGTTTTGAGAGAATTTAATAAATAAAACAAGTAAAATATTTAGGAAAATTCCTGTCATATAGTAGACATTTATGAATTTTAGCAATTTTTATTAAAATATAATGCTCTGACTATGAATACTTCTTGCATTATACACTTTATAGTTTGAAAAACTACTAAAATGTTTAAGTTTTTTATTTTTAAAGTGAAATGCTCAAACACATAGACTTGTATAGAAGATAATGTAAAGCAAGATTGTGTGCTTAGTCATTCAGTCATGTATGACTCTGCGACCCATGGACTGTAGCCTGCCAGGCTCCTCCATCCATGGGATTCTCCAGGCAAGAATACTGGAGTGGGTTGCCATTTCCTCCTCCAGGGGATCTTCCCAACAACTGATGAAATTATCTTACTACATTTTATCAGACTATATTAAATAAAGAAAAAAGTACAACTAATGAAGCATCCCATCTCTTTCTCTCTTCTCCCTCTCCAGAGTTAAGGATATCATATTCATTCATATCCTTGAACAATCTGGATTTTTTTTTTTTTTTACATAATATCATCATGCTGGATATAGTGTTTTACAACTTACAAAAACTTAAATTCAAAAGCCTTTCCTTTAAGATACCAGTCAGATCTTTCTGTCTGTTTGCTCAGTCCCTCATCGTGTCTGATTCTTTTGGACCCCATGGACTGTAGCCTCCCAGACTCCTCTGTGCATGGAATTATCCGGGCAAGAATTGGAGTGGGTTGCCATTTCCTACTCCAGAGGGTCCTCCTGACTCAGAGATCCAACTCACGTCTCCTGTGTCTTCTGCATTGACAGGTGGATTCTTTACCACTGCACCATCTGGGAAGCCCTAGATCTTTTTGATCCTTCCAAATTATCTCAGTGGCATATTTATAATGAATAAAAGTGTGAAATTGTATTAAGCAATTTGTTTTAAGCAAATTACTTCACCAAATCCTGTACTCTGTGCTTTTAATGTACTTTACTTGCACATATAAAGATTTTCACCAATATATTCATCTTGCATTCAGCAATGATCATGAATACTATGACTTTAAGACCTTGACCTTTAGATAAAATTTTATTTGGAACATTTTTCTTCTTATTGCTAGTTCACACTTCAGGGACTTATTAAAATGTTCTTGCTAATTTTACTTGCAAACTACATTGCTATTACTGGTATTTACTGCACTTAACCTTCACCTTTCCAAAAGTAACATTAAGTGTTATTTGCATAAGTTAAAATCATATTTGAATGTGTCCCTGGCTATATTTTTTAAAATCACTTTTCTGTAAATTACATTAGAATAACATTATTGAGGAAAAGTCATTTTGAAAGGCTATTGAAGTGTGTTTTTTTCCCACAAAATTAACTGTTCTTCATTTTTATTTTAGAGCTGAATCAGGCACCTAAGTAAATTCCTCTCACTTATTGGAGTGCTTTACTTCTTATCAACTACTGTGGCTAGCTGTCTACTTTAACAAAAGAATGTTGAGTCTCAAAAAACTAATTCTTAAACAGAATGGGAAAATATTTAATAAAAATATTTTTTTTACCATTTCAAAATTTGGTCTCATGACAGTTCATGAAAAATAAAATACAATCCTCTTCCTTTTTTTAAAGAATTCAAGAAAAAAACTTTACCATACACTTATTTTGAACTACAGTTTTCACTCTATGCGTATACCTTTTCATATTAATTTAGTACAAAGTACTACAAAACAGAACATTTCTAATGGACTTAGATAAAAAGTTGATCAACATCATTCTTTGCATGGTTTTGACTCTTTATTTATTATAGTTCCAAAAGAAACACTAAACATATTATCACCCATTTTAATATTAAAAAATAGCTCTAATTTAAATATTTTTTCTTGATAAGTTTTTAAAAATTTTATTGGATATAGTTTATATATAATGTTGTGTTAGTTTCAGATGTACAGAAAGTGAATCTTCTTTGAATGCTTAGTCGCTCAGTCATGTCTGACTCTTTGCGTCTCAATGGACTGTAACCCACCAGGCTCCTCTATCCTTGAGGATTCTCCAAGCAAGAATACTGGACTGGGTTGCCAAATACATATATCCAGTCCTTTTAAGATTCTTTTCCCATATAAGTAAACATTCTTGAAGAAAACTACCACTAGAGTCTTCGCAGCTGAGAACTAGACAATGTTTGGGCTGCCTGTTCCTCAACTTTGGGTAACTACAATATACAACGTAGAAAGTGGACACTCCCTGGAGCTGGCTTTCTTTATCTACAATGAGTTTGTCAAACTTAAGGTTAAAGACACACATCCCTCAATTCAGATATCAACCACAGGTTCAAGAGTCTCCTGAGTCATCCTCATATCTGATCAGTTGGCTAAAATTTGGGGGTTCCCATGACCAAACTCAGGTTCAATAATTTATTAGAATGACTCATAGAACTGATAAAAGCAACTTTGTATGCCTTGCGGGGCCTTAGCGTCTCAACCAGAGATCAAACTGAGGTCCCCTGCGGTGGAACTGTTGAGTTCAAACCATTGGACACTAGGGAATTGCCACCCCTACCTGTCTTACATACAGTCTCTCCCATTATCAACATCTTCCACCATAGTGGTATACTTGTTACAACTGATGAACCTACAATGACATATCATAATCACCCCGAGTCCATAGTTTACATTACTCTTGGCTCTATACATTCTATCTGTTCAGTTCAGTTGCTCGGTCGTGTCCGACTCTTTATGACCCTGTGAACCGCAGCACACCTGGCCTCCCTGTCCATCACCAACTACTGGAGTTTACCCAAACTCATGTCCATTGAATCAGTGATGCCATCCAGCCATCTCATCCTCTGCAGTCCCCTTCTCCTCCTGCCCTCAATCTTTCCCAGCATCAGGGTCTTTTCAAATGAGTCAGCTCTTTGCATGAGGTGGCCAAAGTAGTGGAGTTTCAGCTTCAACATTAGTCCTTCCAATGAACACCCAGGACTGATCGACTGATCTCCTTGAGGATGGACTGGTTGGATCTCCTTGTAGTCCAAGGGACTCTCAAGCGCCTTCTCCAACACCACAGTTCAAAAGCATCAATTCTTCAGCGCTCGGCTTTCTTTATAGTCCAACTCTCACATCCATACATGACTACTGGAAAAATCATAGCCTTAACTAGATGGACCTTTGTTGACAAAGTAATGTCTCTGCTTTTTAATATGCTCTCTAGGTTGGTCATAACTTTCCTCCCAAGGAGCAAGCATCTTTTAATTTCATGGCTGCAATCACCACCTACAATGATTTCGGAGCCCCAAAAAATAAAGTCTCGCACTGTTTCCACTGTTTCCCCATCTATTTGCCATGAAGTGATGGGACCAGATGCCATGATCTTAGTTTTCTGAATGTTGAGCTTTAAGCCAACTTTTTCACTCTCCTCTTTCACTTTCATCAAGAGGCTTTTAGTTTCTTCACTTTCTGCCATAAGGGTGGTGTCATCTGCATATCTGAGGTTATTGATATTTCTCCTGGCAATCTTGATTCCAGCTTGTGCTTCTTCCAACCCAGCGTTTCTCATGATGTACTCTGCATATAAGTTAAATAAGCAGGGTGACAATATACAGCCTTGACGTACTCCTTTTCCTATTTGGAACCAGTCTGGTGTTCCATGTCCAGTTCTGTTACTTCCTGACCTACATACAGGTTTCTCAAGAGGCAGGTCAGGTGGTCTGGGATTCTCATCTCTTTCAGAATTTCCCACAGTTTATTGTGATCCACACAGTCAAAGGCTTTGGCATAGTCAATAAAGCAGAAATAGATGTTTTTCTGGAACTCTCTTGCTTTTTTGATGATTCAGTGAATGTTGGCAATGTGATCTCTGGTTCCTCTGCCTATTCTAAAACCCATACATTCTATGCATTTAAACAAATGTATGACATGTATCTTCATCATAGTATTCTGTATACAGAATAGTTTCACTGCCCTAAAAGTCCTCTGTCTTCTGTCTATTCATTCCTCTCTCCCCCAGTACCAGGTAATTAGTGGCAGGTAATTAATGGCAACCACTGAGTTTTTTCCTGTCCCTATAGTTTTGTCTTTTCCACATGATTTTGTCATGTAGCTGAAGATATACAGTATGTAGCCTTCTCAGATTGGCTTCTTTCACTTAGAAATATGCATTTAAGGTTTTTTCTGCCTTTTCATGGCTTCATAGCTCATTTGTTTCTGGAGTGGAATAATATTCCATTGTCTGAATGTACCACAATTTATTCATCTATTCACCTACTGAAGGACATCTTGGTTGTTTCCAAGTTTGGGAAATTACAGATAAAGCTGCTGTAAATATCCATGTGCAGATTTTTGCACGGATATAAGCTTTCAACTTTTTTGGGCAAATGCCAAGAAGGACAATTGCTGCTTCATAGGGTTAAGCATATGCTAAGTATCCTAAGAACCCTACCGAAGTCCTTTCCAAAGTGTCTGTGCCATTTTGCATTCCCACCAACGATGAATGAGAACGAAGTCCAGTTATCGATTCTTTCTTTCATGGACCATGCCTTTGGTGTTGTATAAAAAGATATCACCAAATCCAAAGTTACCTATATTTTTTTCCTATGACATTGCCTAGAATTTTTATAGTTTTGCATTTTGCATCTAGGTTTGTGACCCATTTTGAGTTGATTTTGTAAAGTCTGTGTCTAGATTCAGTTTTTTTGCATGTAGATAGTCTTCTTAACCTTTAATATACATTTTACTGAGAACAGTGGCTATTAATAATAATAGCTAACATTTGTTGATGCTTGCTAATGCTAGAGGTACAGGCAGTCTTCTAAGAGCTTTCATGTATTAAACTCATTTAATAGTCATGATAATCTCTGTGAGATAGGTAATATTATTTACATTTTTACAGAAGAGAAAACTGATTTTCAGGAAACTAAATAGCTTGCTCAAGGATACAGAAGCAGGCAATAGAAAGAACCAGGTTCTAAAGCCAGGCAGCCTGGTTCCAGAGCACACCTCCTACTAATATATACATATTTGTAATATGTTATACAAATACTTAAGTTATTATAATATTAGATAGTAAACACCTTGCTTTAAGATTATAGATCTAAGTTATAATTGGAAATGGTAAAGACAAGTAATTACTCCTGCCCAGAGAAAAAGACAACCTTCTTAAGATAGAGAATGTTTCATAACTATGTGTATTACATTCAGTTCAGTTCAGTTGCTCAGTCGTGTCCAACTCTTTGTGACCTGATGGACTGCAGCATGCCAGGCCTCCCTGTCCATCACCAACTCCCAGAGTTTACTCAAACTCATGGCCATAGAGTCGGTGATGCCATCCAACCAGCTCATCCTCTGTTGTCCCCTTCTCCTGCTGCCTTCAGTCTTTCCCAGCATCAGGGTCATTTCCAATAAGTCAGTTCTTTGCATTAGGTGGCCAAAGTATTGGAGTTTCAGCTTTGGCATCAGTCCTACATTAATGAAATATTTGGATTCTTACTTCTTTGAATCAACATGTATTATATATGCCTTAAGTCTGAAGAATTATATTTCCCTAGATATCAAATGACAAGCGATAAGCGGATGTACATCTGATGGAAACATCTGCCCTTATACTTTGTGGACTTATATTTTAAATTGCATGTTAGGATGAATTAATGAACTTATCAAAATTAATTGGAAGGAGTTGGCTTGTATAAAGCAATTTATTAAAATTACAGACTTGGAAAATCTATGATAGATCTTTGTTTACAACCACCAGACATGGGTGACATTTAGGAATGTAATATGCATAGCCTACATTGCTTCTTAGTGTTTTAATAGAGACTTCAGTCCGTCCACACAGACAATAGAGACTTCAATCTCTTCACACAGTGTGCCTTCACACTAAGGCACAAACTCAGTTTGGAAGCTTTAGTTCAGTCACTTTTTGCTTTGTCTAACTCAGATGTCTACATAACCAGAAAGAATCTACTAATACAAATCTGGTCTTCCATATAAAATAGTGTAACAACAACCACAATGATTACACCAGTCACACCAGAAGGTATAAACTTGTGCTCACATCATTTGTGCACAGAGACCGTTGTAACAGACAGCATTGACAATCTTCATCTGTATCCTCCAGAGCAGAGGTTTTCATTGTGCTAACAAAATGCTCAATCTGTCATTAAGTTCTGACATATTTTAAGACATTTCTTTTATTAACACGAATAACTTCTTTCAATTTTCTGTCATTTGAGTCACTGCCACCTGATCTTCATGATCTGCCCTAAAAGCAACCCCTAACTTTATCATTTAACTTCTTCTTCAGCCAAAAGCTATTACCTAGTGTGTCCTACAATCACACAACACTTTAAAGGTATAAGACAACTTTTAAACCTCATATTTCCCCATCATAAATGTTGCTGTTGGACTGCACTAATTCAAAGAGTGTTTCTAGTATCGCTGGTTCCAGACTGGAGAGTTTTCTGGGCTGTTTTTGGCAGAAATGGTGACACCAGATGCTAAAAGGCTAGTATTCAGAAGCTGGACATTTGATGCTATAAGGAAAGTGTGCTATGTATCAGACTCAGAGTGTGAATGTGCCATGTGCCCGCCATGTGCCACAACATCCAAATAGGGGAAAAAATAAATAAGACTCAATAATCATCTTGGAAGCAACCATACACTTTAAATAAAATAAAATTAAATGTAGATTCACAGATAGAAAAAACTGTTGTTAAGACTTTTTTCAAGTAGTATACATATAAAGCAGAAATTTACAAAGCTAAATTTTAGGTTGAACTATAAGAAATTGCTTTTTTAGTAAGTAAAAAATGATCAAATATTGGCAATTTTATATGATTCTGCTTAATACTCAGGTTGTAAAATATAATAACCCTAATTTTTATTGAGAATCATAAGAAACATTGTTATACAAACAGATGACAAAAATAGCAAGACGGCATTTAATGTCTCATCATCTATCTCATTTGTCTGAATAAAATGTCGTGCATTACTTTAATTTTCATCCATTGCTTACATCTCACGCTCTCCAGAAGACTGTCACACAGCAGATTAAAAAGTGGCAATATAAATCACAACTTTTCTCTCTAATACCATGGTTTTCAAACACTATGCTGACAAATGATGAGAGTATTATGAACTCTTCAGTTCAATAATCCAATATTCCATCAGTATTTAGCAAAAATGGTAGGAAATAAAATATGTTCTGAAATAAATGCCAAGGTTAAAAATATTGCTTTTAAGTCTATAAACTTATTACATGCTATTACAAAGTGCCAACAGTTTTCCGTTCCTGGTACTTTTATTTTACTTTAAATCGATTGGAATTACTACACTAAATCTATGTCTTTGAGAACTCAGCATAGGAAAAAGAAGTCAGATTAAACACTATATGGTCAGCAACCTCATACAGTATAATTATTTTTTTCTTATCATTTTAAGCTCTTTACTCAAATCCACATGTATTTAAGGAACACATTATTTTCAAAGCACTGCATGCATGCTATGAATAAACAAAAATTAGAAGATTTCTTCCCTCAAAGAGTTTACATTCTAGTTTTACAGACAGAATATGAACACATATGTGGTGTTTCAAAATAAATTCACTTTCAATGACGTGTTAAGATAGCAAAAGAAAAGAGGTGTCACAAGGCAGCATATAATTGTCAGATGTATGTAGTATGTTCAGTCACTAAGTTGTGTCCAACTCTTTACGACCCCATGGACTCTAGCCCGCCAGGCTCCTCCACCCATGGGATTTTCTAGGCAAGAATGTTGGAGTGGGTTGCCATTTCCTTCTCCAGGGATCTTCCTGACCCAGGGATCTAACCTGTGTCTCCTGCACCTCCTGCATTGCAAGAGGATTCTTCACCACTAGAGCCACCAAACCAATTAACATTAGAATTCAAAAGAGGGAATGATCTTTTCAGATGCTGTCCAGAAAAGATTTGTGGCTAAAGTGGGATTTGTTCTTCCAT
Source organism: Cervus canadensis (assembly GCF_019320065.1). Lineage (NCBI taxonomy): Eukaryota > Metazoa > Chordata > Mammalia > Artiodactyla > Cervidae > Cervus > Cervus canadensis. The sequence continues at coordinate 49,851,543 of NC_057409.1, read as the reverse complement.
TAAGGGATCACTGGTGTTTAGGAGAGGGAAAGTGGAGAACCTTTCATTCTGGATTCCATGGGCTTGGATTGGGTAGATACCAGGAGTGAAAGTACACAGAAATAGTCATTCCAAACTGTTTTCTAATTACACATCAACACTACTTTTAAATTCACTAATGCACCTTGTCACATTTTATCCACTCTGAATCTTTATTACCCACTTTTATCATCAACGTGTTTATTAAAAATTCTTTGACATCTTCTCAGAATTCCAATTGGTAGCATTTAATTTAGGTTCCCCAGAAAAAACGCACTCTAGTAGATCGATAGCAGCTGCCTGGCATGGCTGCAAAATTAAGTCCCACATATTTGGAGAAAAGAAAATTCTGTCATTCACTCCAATATTTCAAAATTTAGAAATCTCTCTAAATTTGGAATAGCTTACATTTACAGTTCTATCAAAAATTATTATAAGTTTTATCCACTCTGAATTCATAAAGAAATACAAGTAAAAAGTTGAATGAAAAGAAACTAAGATATTGTCTTCCAATTTTTTGTATTTTCATTTGCTGCCCCCAACCACAACTAGTGACCCTAAATTCAGGGACCAATTCTGACAAAAGACAGGATGGCTATGAACTAACTTCTTCCTTGGATTTTGGAATGATGCTCAATGCTTCATTGATTTCCATTCAGAATGATTCCAGGTCAATTTACCAGAAATTAATATATCGGAAATTCAATCTTCCAAAGGAACAATATGCCAAATGATTAATTTCTCTTCTTTGCCAAAACCAGCAATATACTGGAAAGTTCCTTTTTTTCACTCTGTAAAGATTTCTGGCATTCATCCTGAATGCATAGCGTTTACCTAGATTTTTAACTTATGAGAAGATGGTTCAGTTCAGTTCAGTCGCTCCGTCGTGTCCGACTCTTTGCGATCAAATGAAGCCCAGCACGCAAGTCTCCCTGTCCATCACCAACTCCCAGAGTTTACCCAAACTCATGTCCGTTGAGTCAGTTATGCCATCCAACCATCACATCCTCTGTCGTCCCCTTCTCCTCTGCCCTCAATCCCTCCCAGCATGAGGGTCTTTTCCAATGAGTTACCTTTTTGCATCAGGTGGGCGAAGTGGAGTTTCAGCTTCAACATCAGTCCTTCCAGGGAACACCCCTAATCTCCTTTAGGATGGACAGGTTGGATCTCCTTGCAGTCCAAGGGACTCTCAAGAGTCTTCTACACCACAGTCAAAAGCATCAATTCTTCCATGCTCAGCTTTCGTTATAGTCCAACTCTCACATCCATACACGACTACTGGAAAAACCATAGACTTGACTAGATGGACCTTGGTTGACAAAGTAATGTCTCTGCTTTTTAACATGCTGTCTAGGTTGGTCATAACTTTCCTTCCAAGGAGTAAGCGTCTTTTAATTTCATGGCTGCAATCACCATCTACAATGATTTTGGAGCCCAGAAAAATAATATCAGCCACTGTTTCCACTGTTTCCCCATCTATTTGCCATGAAGTGATGGGACCAGATGCCATGATCTTAGTTTTCTGAATGTTGAACTTTAAGCCAACTTTTTCACTCTCCTCTTTCACTTTCATCAGGAGGCTCTTTAGTTCTTCTTCACTTTCTGTCATAAGGGTGGTGTCATCTGCATATCTGAGGTTATTGATATTTCTCCTGGCAATCTTAATTCCAGCTTGTGCTTCTTCCAACCCAGCGTTTCTCATGATGTACATTGCATGTAAGTTAAGTAAGCAGGGTGACAATACACAGCCTTGACGTACTCCTTTTCCTATTTGGAACCAGTCTGGTGTTCCATGTCCAGTTCTAAGTGTGGCTTCCTGACCTACATACAGGTTTCTCAAGAGGCAGGTCAGGTGGTATGGGATTCTCATCTCTTTCAGAATTTTCCACAGTTTATTGTGGTCCACACAGTCAAAGGCTTTGGCATAGTCAATAAAGCAGAAATAGATGTTTTTCTGGAATTCTCTTGCTTTTTTGATGATCCAATGAATGTTGGCAGTTTGATCTCTGGTTCCTCTGCCCTTTCTAAATCCAGCTTGAACATCTGAAGTTCATGGCTCATGTATTGCTGAAGCCTGGCTTGCAGAATTTTGAGCATTACTTTACTAGTGTGTGAGATGAGTGCAATTGTGTGGTAGTTTGAGCATTCCTTGGCATTGCCTTTCTTTGGGATTGAAATGAAAACTGACATTTTTCAGTCCTGTGGCCACTGCTCAGTTTTCCAAATTTGCTGACATATTGAGCATAGCATCACTTTCACAGCATCATCTTTGAGGATTTGAAATAGCTCAACTGGAATTCCATCACCTCCACTAGCTTTGTTCATAGTGATGCTTCCTAAGGCCCACTTGACTTCACATTCTAGAATGTCTGGCTCTAGGTGAGTGATCACACCATTGTTATGTCGATACCATTTCTGTCCTTTATTGAGCCCATCTTTGCATGAAATGTTCCCTTGGTATACCTTATTTTCTTGAAGAGATCTCTAGTCTTTCCCATTCTGTTGTTTTTATCTATTTCTTTGCATTGATTGCTGAGGAAGGCTTTCTTATCTCTCCTTGCTATTCGTTGGAACTCTGCATTCAAATGGGTATATCTTTCCTTTTCTCCTTTGCTTTTTGCTTCTCTGCTTTTCACAGCTATTTGTAAGCCCTCCTCAGACAGCCATTTTGCTTTTTAGCATTTCTTTTTTCTTGGGGATGGTATTGATCCCTGTCTCCTGTACAATGTCACACACCTCTGTCCATAGTTCATCAGTCACTCTATCAGATCTAGTCCTTTAAATCTATTTCTCAGTTCTACTTTATAATCATAAGGGATTTGATTTAGGTCATACCTGAATGGTCTAGTGGTTTTCCCCACTTTCTTCAATTTCAGTCTGAATTTGGCAATAAGGAGTTCATGATCTGAGCTACAGTCAGCTCCCAGTCTTGTTTTTGCTGACTGTATAGAGCTTCTCCATCTTTAGCTGCAAAGAATGTAATCAATCTGATTTTGGTGTTGACCCTCTGGTGATGTCCATGTGTAGAGTCTTCTCTTCTGTTGTTGGAAGAGGGTGTTTGCTATGACCAGTCGGTTCTCTTGGCAAAACTCTATTAGCCTTTGCCCTGTTTCATTCCATACTCCAGCGCCAAATTTGCCTGTTACTCCAGGTGTTTCTTGACTCCCTGCTTTTGCCTTCCAGTCACTTATAATGAAAAGGACATCTTTTTTGGGTGTTAGTACTAAAAGGTCTTGTAGGTCTTCAAAGAAACATTCAACTTCAGCTTCTTCAGTGTTACTAGTCAGGGCATTGACTTGGATTACCATGATATTGAATGGTTTGCCTTCAAAACGAACAGAGATCATTCTGTCATTTTTGAAATTTCATCCAATACTGCATTTCAGACTCTTTTGTTGACCGTGATGGCTACTCCATTTCTTCTAAGGGATTCCTGCCCACAGTAGTAGATATAATGGTCATCTGAGTTAAATTCACCCATTCCAGTCCATCTTAGTTCAGTGATTTCTAGAATATTGACATTCACTCTTGCCATCTCCTGTTTGACCACTTCCAATTTGCCTTGATTCATGGACCAAACATTCTAGGTTCCTGTGCAATATTGCTCTTTACAGCATCAATCTTTACTGCTATCACCAGTCACAGCCACAACTGAGTATTGTTTTTGCTTTGGCTCCATCCCTTCAATCTTTCTGGAGTTGTTTCTCCACTGATCTCCAGTAGCATATTGGGCACCTACCGACCTGGGGAGTTCATCTTTCAGTGTCCTATCTTTTTGTCGTTTCACACTCTTCACGGTGTTCTCAAGGCAGGAATATTGAAGTGGTTTGCCATTCCCTTCTCCAGTGGACCACATTCTGTCATTTTTAACTTAGGAAAAGATGATAACATCTAAGAATTATTTAATTGACTTTTGCCCTGGTTTTCTGCTTGCTGCTGTTGCTCCTGCAGCTTAAAAAGCTGGATAGAGGTCCTTGGCTAAGAGGAGACTCTGCCTTGGGCCCGCCGGCATAATAAACTGCACTCCACTATCTGCATTGTCCTTCTGAGTGAGTTTGTTTCCCGGAAAGCGTGGCTATAACATTTGGTGCACTGGCCGGGAAACTCCTCACTTTGAGGAGACAGGTCTCATTTGAGGCCACCCCGAGGCTTTGTAGCTTGAATCTCCTAGAGGGGGGAAGGTGCCTCGCCCCTCTGGAAGGATTCTGCTTCTCAACGCCCGGACCTTTCACGTCAGCAGGTAGTGGACGGCAGCAGGGGAACTGAGCGCTCAGGTGAGGAGGAACCCACCCGGCAGGGTGGAAGAGGGGGCCTGATCACCCCCCTGGGAGGGACTAGAAGGAGCGGGGACCCACAGGAGCCTGGAATAGGCAGGTGGCGATTGCTTGGTACACAGGTCGACGAGCATGCTAGGGTTTAGGAAGGAAATTTGTGAAGGTCATTTAGGAGGTGTGTCCACGCTGTCTCGGGGAAAATTATTACCAAGCTATCGCCAGGGGATTCTTAGGATAGGAAACTGGTCCTTGTATGCTCGTATTCTGCCCTCCCCCAGGAGGTGTCCTGTCTGCTGTGAAATTCTTGACCCCCTCGGAATTGTTGGGCTAGAAGGAGGGGGAAACAGAAGTGAGTATGAATTGGCTTTTCCGGAGATGGCCTGGGACATGAGATATTTAACCCATCTGTGTTTTCATCCGCACCTGATCAAGCCCACCAAGGCAGAATGGACTTTAAGGGAGAAACAGTCTTGGACCATGTGATGTTCTGGTTCAGCTATGCTGACTGGCAGGTGAAGACACGCTGATCCCCCTTCTCCCTCTGGGATCTGGCAGGATTTGGACGGGGATGACCTGACCCCTCCCCCATGCTGGATAATGACACGCCTGCCTCCCAGTGCTTCACCAGGACCGGAGGCCGCCTTAATGCCTGATCCAGGGCCAGGTGAAGTTTCTGCAACAGCCACTGCTCCTCTGCCAGCTTTCCCGGAGTTCGTAGAGCCGCCGTTTGGGCAGGCTCTGATCCTGGTGACAGAAGCCTCTGGCCAACACTTCCAGGATCCGGCTCCACCCGAACCGCCCAAGCTATACCCGCCTCTCCCGATCTCAAGGATGCCTTCTTCTGCATACGCCTCGCCCCAGCGTCACAGCCCATCTTTGCCTTTGAATGGGAAGATCCAGTGGGGAGCACCAAACAACAGCTCATCTGGACTCCCCCACAAGGGTTTAAAAACTTCCCAGCCATCTTTGGGGAAGCCTTGGCTTCTGATCTGGACTCATTCCATCCAGAAGAGTATGGATGTCAGCTCCTACAATAGGGGGATGACCTGCTGCTGGCTGCCTGAGACCAAGGAAAAATGCGGGAAAGGGACAAATGCACTGCTCCAGCTGTTGATGGAAGCAGGTTACCCGGTGTCGAAGAGGAAGGCACAGATCTACAAAGAGGAGGCCCAGAGTTCTGAGATGGTGGAATGAACCAACCGGACACTTAAAGAGACTCTCCAAGTGGATCAGAGAGACTGACTGCTCCTGAGTGGACTTGCTTCCGATGGCTCTGCTCAGACTCAGGATGACCCCACAGTCCCAAGGCTATTCTCCATACGAAATTGTGTATGGGAGGCCTCCTCCCATAATAAAACAGAGCAAAGAAGGCATACCACGCTGACCCGGAGGACGCCAAGTAGACCACCCAGAAGGACCCCACCGACCCACGGGAAACCAAGATCATTCTGAGGAGAAAGAAGAAAACTAGGTCCCAGACGAGCCCTCTACAGGATGGAGCTGGGTAAACGACTCCTGCTGCTCGGCCTCACCAATGCAATTCTGAACTTGGGTATGTGGGGCTATGCCCCTGTCAGTAATAGACAGACTCCCCTGGTGGGTATCGTCACTCCGTTATGGGGACTTTAACAACAGAAAGGAACTTTCCTCTCTCTCACCAACCATAACCTTTCTTTGCCCTCTGGTGTTAGAAGCCATCAATGGGCCAGGGACATAGGGTTACATTTAACATGAACACCAGCCTTATGGAGATAACAAAGGCTTATACCTCATATATGAGAATTAAGGAGGAAAAGGGCTCCCTTACAAAAGGGGGACAGGCCTCCCGGTGCCTTGAGCAACACTACCAGGTCTGGGATGAATATTTCTGGATGACTCCTGAGAAAGGACAGTTGATTGCCCCTGCTACTATTTGCTGGGAACAAAAAGAACAGAAAGTTGGATTTGGAGACCATCCCCTAGACCCAAAAGAATTGTTATTTGTGCCCTGAACAATGTAAACAAATCTTGGAAGTTACCTATCACCCCAATCAGTCTGCTCAGTGGCCCGGTTCCGACTGGAAATATAATCCTGGAATCCGCTGGGTAGCCCCCAATGGGACCCAGTGGCTCTGTGGGCTTAACTTATGGCCATGGTTACCAGTTGACTGGGTGCGGCGTTGCACATTAGGATTTGCTTTCGCCCATGGCAGAATTAAGCCTAGCCTATACCAGCCTCCAGTAAACCTGCCTTATCTGCATGCAAGATGGGCACGATCTGTGTTCCAATGGTATGACTATGTTGCTGCCTTGTTTATCATACTGCTTTGTGGGCCCTGCTTCCTACAATGCCTCGTGAATTTTGTAACCCAGAGGTTGATAGCATTCTCTCATGTGGGTGGCAGGAGGGCTAAGGTACAATATATCTCAATAAATGATGCTCGTTATGAAAACTAAGAGCATCAAGAGGGGGGAATGAAGAAGGAATTCATAGGGCCTGGACTCCATCTCAGGCCTGTCTGTGCTGATCATGCGCGGCCACCTCTCCAGTGGACTCTGAACTCTCTGCTTAGTGCCTGTGGGAATGACAATGGAAGGATAAGACCCCGCTCTGGGCAGGGGAATGTTGAAGAAGAGAAAACAGACACTAATCACCCCTGCCTCCGGACACTATCTATCAGAATGTAAGCACAGGCTTATCGGTTATTAACTATTTGGAATGTAACTGCGGGCTTATTGATTATTGACTGTTTGAACACATAACACGTGAATGATGGGGTTATTGTAGTTGTATTTACCCTTCCTTTGTTTATGTAAGTCTCAAGGTAGTGGGTTTGGACGCGTACACATGGGGTATAAAAGATTTTCACAAATGCTGGTCGGGGTCCTTGGCTAAGAGGAGACTCTGCCTTGGGCCCGCCGGTGTAATAAACTGCACTCCGCTAAAAAAAAAAAAAAAAAGCTGGATAGAAAGAGGAAGCACTTTGTTGAGAGAAGGAAGAAAACACAACGAGCACAAAGAGGGCCTGGGATACTGTGCTATCTCAGAAAAACAGGCAGGAGCCAGGAGATAGGAGGGCGGGACAGGACACAGGAACCAAGACGAACATTGGGAGGGAGAGCAGAAAGAAGAGCTATCAGCTCACATTATTGTGCGGCAGAAACCAGCACAACACTGTAAAGCAGTTATGCTCCAATAACAAAAACGACAAGGAAAGAGACACCAACAGGGGAAATGGAGGGTCTTAGGCAACAAGAAGAGGAGAGCAATAGAGAAAAGAAAGGAGTATAGAGAAACTTAGAAGCAAAGACAGCGAAGATAGCGAAGATTGAGAGAGGGAGAGACCTTAAGAGGCAGAGAGAAGAGATGACAAGGTTTTGTAGCAAGAAGAGAGCTTGAAAGGCAGAGAGAACACAGACTAAGAGAAAGGTGAAAATTTTGTGTCCAAGTTGCCCAAAACAACCTAAGTTGTAATAAACCATCATATAAATGGCTGTAAACATTATGAATATTTAGAAGAAGAAAGGTTTTCATAAGTTAACTTTGGTAAATTACTCATGTTTGTTATTCAGCAAAACATAATAATTGATCAATGGGCCAAAAGAATTGCTTTCATGAAAACATTCCTGGGAATTTACTTCAGAAATGAATATATTTCATTACAAACTTGAAATATCATTGTTTGAATATCATGTACTTTAAATACCAATCTGAGCTTCTATTCATCATCATTTCCACTGTCATAAAGGGTGTGTTCTGTGTGCATAGTTTTATCCCACTATGGCCTAACTGTTTCTCAAGACATGGCCATAAGGAATACGTTGTTGTTAGTTGCTAAGTCATGTCTGACTCTGTGATCTCATGGATGGTAGCCCATCAGCCTCCTCTGTCCATGGGATTTCCCCCAGGCAAGAATACCAGAAGTGGGTTGCCATTTCCTTCTCCAGGGCATCTTCCTGACCCAGGGATCAAATCCTGCATTGCCAGGTGGATTCTTTACCACTGAGCCACGGAAGCACATAAGGAATAATACTGGATATTAAAAAGATTGTAATAGACTCTAGTTGGCTGCTACAGAAATCCTCATAGTAACTACTATGGTGCTGGCAACTTTCTACTTAAAAGTGTTAACATCTAAAAGTTTTCAAAGCAATATGTGTTAGGTGAGCAGGACATTGTCTTTTTTCTTTTATTGAATTCTGATGAGGAACTTGGTGTTCAAAGAAGATAACTGAGTGGTTCAAGGTCATAAAGTAAGACTTCCACAATCTGGAATATTAAGGCAAATTTTCTTGTGGAAAAACTAACACTTTTTTTCATAACATCCTAATGTACTATCCCCAAACACCTTTAGAAATCAACAATTCCCATAACATATCTTTGAAAATAGGATCATTTTTAACTGGGAAAATACAATAGGTAGAATATACGTGATGATTTGAATCAATAAGATTGATTCAAAAGATATTCCCCCCACATTCTCTTCCCTTAACTCCTCCAACATTCTCTTCCCCCTTTTCATTGCTCCTTTAAATCTAACAACTAGATTTTCAGTTCAGAATATTCAAGTTTAAGGAGTGCTGATAGAACAAATGAGATTCCTAGGTAAGAGGCAAAGGATAGTTTTTTACTCACACTGATAGTGGTAGCCACAGCACCAGGACTTTTGTGCTGGTTCCCCAAGCCCCAGGTACTACAGGGTGACATGAAGAGGTCCAGATGCCAAAGCACACACTATGGGCTGTGTTTCAAGAAAGGAACCCCAAGACAACCAGGATCTTTTGTAACGGGCAGTAATTATGCTTGCCCTGGGCTCCAGACTTTTATATACTGCAATTTTATTTCAATCGCACAAATGAAGTTAGCATGCAGGAAATTTAAATGAAATAGCATGGTAAAAATAGCAGACAACCAAAAACTTTTAAAAGGAAATACACTAAAACATGAGAATTCAACGCTCATTAATTGTCAGGAAGCATTTAACAAGAGGCTTCCTGTGTGCTGTTTTGGATCTGTCAGGAACCCTCTGGCCCTATTGATTCCTGAATATTCAGGAAATAAGAGGAGAGGCACGCCTTTCCCGGGGCTGAGGAATCCAGGCATTTCTCATTACAGTGATAAGTACCCTCTTCCTTTTTATGAGCCAAATGGTAAGGGGTGATTGCAACTCTCTCTTTGATAGGGATCATCTTCTGTTTTGTAAGTCTGGAATTTTAATCTTTGTCTTTGCTGAGAATAACCACCTTGTAAGACAGTACATATGCCCACGCCATGTTGATTAAAACACCTTTGCTCCATCAGAGCTTTGGTCCCCGTGTCTTTCTTTCTTTTTCTTTCTTTCTTTCTTTCTATCCCTTCTCTCTTTCTCTCTCTTACTCTCAGAACCACCAGGTTCTGGTCCATTAAAGGACCAACAAGCGCTATCAGCCTCTTTCTCTCTCTTACTTTCTTATCGTTGACTCCAAATCACCAGGTTCTGGTCCATTAAAGGACCAACAATTAATGCTTCATCTTCAGTTTTGATTGTCACTTGATGCTTACAAATTTTGAAACAAACTTTGAGATCATGGTGACTCTTCTGACAAGATTTGAGCACCAGCACTAAGATTTGTACATTCAGTTGATTTGCAATTGACTTATTAGCCATTCACATAGTGTATAGTATAGATTTGTCACAGGTCAGATCACTGTTGAAGGAAAGAAGTACCTTCCCATAATTAGAAAGGATCCCCTAAACTGCCTTCAGCTTAAGGCATCCAATGTATAAAAGCATGAAAATTCATAATAACGTGGCTCCAAGGAACATAGTTTTGATGAGGAGAATAACCAAATCTTCTACCCATTTAAATTATGAAATCAGGACAAAACTGTTAACATAAGACAGTAACTGTATACAGTAATTCAATCAAACTACTCGGAAAGAACACATTAACAGTCAGGGATAATGCAGAATGACAGGCACTAAAACGTGATTCAACAGTGATTCTTTTTGTCATTTTACACAGACAGCATGTTAATATTAGATCAAGGAACAATCAGTAGCCTTACTAAAACTACTTTTATCTGCTTTCTAGATTTCTTCAATCTAAGTTTATAAGACAGAACTGTTGATAAGCATAGTTTTTAAATGTTGCAGGTTTGCAGCCATTACTGCTCAAAGAGGTTTGAACGAGGGATTTTTTTCTCTTTGTTAAAATGTTCCTGTTTCTGTAGAAACTTCATTTTTAGATTAATCTGTGATGGATGAGCTATCATAATTCAAGTATAGAGTTCTTTTCTTCTGTCATTGTCATCTGATAGTAAAGACATTAAAGATGCAGCAAGCTTATAATGTACTACTTTCTAAAAGAAATAGGAGGCATTTTCATCTTTATTATTGTACTTTTTATGCAAACACTTTGATGGTAATAAATGTTTATATCCTCCATAAATCTAGTCAGAAACCACTTTTGATTTCGTTGATTAAGTTAAAAAGTCTATAGTAGGATCAAGTACTAGGTACAAGTGGTCCAAAGTAAGATTGAAGACTACAATAAAATGCAAGATCTTAAAAAAAAGAAATGGGTTTATGAGACATTTTTACTGTAATAGACAGTAAGCATGGCTGCACTTTTCTCTGAGAGACACTAGTTCTGTCTTCCAAGGTATTATACACACATCCTTGAAATGATAGTCCAGAACAAAGAGCTGTCAGAATCTCACTGGCAAAATGTGCAGAAACACTAGAGACCCATGAGGATTATTGCTCAACAGGTTGATCCACATCTGCTTCAAGCTGTCTCTTAGATTATTGTGAAACTTGCTTTATGAGTTGAGATATTTAATTAATAATCTAACTGTCTCATATGTTCCTTAATTGCAAATCATTTTACTTGGAATATAGTTTCTGTTATTGCCTTTTTGTGATTTCGTGGAAGAGAAAAGTCAAAATGCCGTAATAAATATTAACTGACTTTATTTGCTATAACTACTTCCCTCATAATCTGAAACACTGATTCTCTTGTAAAGGTTCAAACCTAACTGAGACTCTAGGGCTAAATAGGTCCCATTTCAGACCTTAAGTAATTCTGCATCAATTCAACCTTGACACAAGCCTTCCTGTTTGCTGGGATATCCACTTTGAAATCTGTTCTCTCTCTCACCAGCAGATCTATTCTCTTAGGCTGGGATCTTATTCTGTTCCCCCAGATCCTTTAAGAACCTAAGTCTTGGACCATGTCCCAGCCCAGCATCTGGCCCCTGCATCAGCTATAGACCCTTGTCACTGACTATTTGCCACCATTGTCATCACACTTCTGCTGTTGCCATCCACCCTGGTCCTATGCTCCACCCTTTTATTTGGGTACTAACCGTTTTTTGCATGAATTTATTGGTATTAATTATCTATCTTAATATCTACCTTACTGTTATCACCTACCCCCATTCGTTTACTCAACAAATATTTCCCAAAGACTATTAAGTTTGTGGATCTGGACCAGGGTGTAAGTTTGTGATGAAATCCCCAAATACTATCTATGGACTTGACTACCTGACTACTGTCTGTTGGTAATCAGACATTAAATGTTGGCAGTCAGGTATCAGGGCTTCCCTGACAGCTCAGTTGGTAAAGAATTCTCCTGCAATGCAGGATACCCCGGTTGGATTCCTGGGTAAGGAAGATCTTCCTGGAGAAGGGATAAGCTACCCACTCCAGTATTCTTGGGCTTCCCTTGTGGCTCAGCTGGTAAAGAATCATCTTGCAACTTGAGAGACCTGGGTTCGATCCCTAGATTGGAAATATCCCCTGGAGGAGGGAAAGGCTACCTGCCCCAGTATTCTGGCCTGGAGAATTCCATGGACTATGTCCATGGAGCCACAAAGAGTCAGACACGACTGAGGACTTTCACTTTCTTTTTCACTGTTTGTTAGGGGCTTCCCAGCTGATGCTAGTGGTAAAGAATCTGCCTGCAATTCAGGAGACACAGAAGACCAGGTTCCATTTCTTGGTCTCTTTTCTTGCCCCCTACTTATAAATATGCAATTTAGTAATACTCAAGGTTTTCAATTAAAGTGATAAAAACATCTCTGAAAAAATTTAAGCAAAAAGGATTTTATTAAAGAATACCATGTGGTTCAATGTTTCTAGAGAAGGGCTTGATTCACATACCAATGAACTGATTTCATGAAAACACTACTGCTAAAGTAACCCTCAAGATATCAATATTGTCTCTGAAAACTGAATCTTGCTACTGTCCCTATTGCTCCCATCACTGGAATAAATTCTGCATGTCACTATATATTGTTTGAGAATCTGGGGCAATTACACTTTGGAAGCAAAATTTCCAGCATGTTATCTTTCAAAATGATCTATTCTCTTTAGATATATTCTGAAAAATGGGAATTTCAGATATTCATTTTCAACGTAATGAATTATAAGCAGGGGGCCACCTTTAGCTTAAAACAGAGGAAGAGTTATCTATAGGAGAATTGTTTCACTCTTACCAAAATCTGCAAATATAGTTAAGAGATAATATCATTCTTTTACCTAATCACATGTTACCAATGTAAATTTAGCCTTTTTTTCTGTTATCCATTTTTAGGCTTTCTTTCAACAATCATTTCCTCTTACTACCATTTATCACTAATTTTTAACAAGATGCTTTTCCTTGGGTAGGATTATCATGTTCAGAAGAGGATTTCCTTACTGTTGGCCAGCAGTATGAATCTAGTCAGTGTTTTCCACTTCATCCATTCCCTATCATATGGAGTGGCATTGGATAAGTTAAAACTTATAGGACCATCTTGTCCACTAGGTAGAAAAGAAGTAGTCATTGTTAATCTCAGCTTAGACATGAGAGGAGAAAAAACAACTCATACCGCCAGTCCTTTAGGAATTCAGACAATATTTAGAGATACTGTAACCATATGATGTTTAATAATTAATCCTTACTTTGGAACTCAGAAATGTTATGTAGGTCTCAGCACTACAAGTCCCAGGTAGCACAGTGGTAAGGAATCCATCTGCCAATGAAGAAGATGCAGAAGACACGGGTTTGATCCCTGGATTGGGAAGATCCCCTGGAGTAGGAAATGACAACACAATCAGTGTTCTTGAGGCTGGGCATGCACACAATCATTAGTTTCATAGCCTTATTAGCTATTGACTGGTAGTTTATACAAGTTTCCTCAGCAGACATGTGCTTGGCTTTCCTAAAACAAAGGTATCTCACACATATCTTGGTAAGTCATAATCCAAAGACCAAGCGCACGCTGCAAATCTGAGAAAGAACCAACCAAAACTGAGAAGGCACCAGAGGGACTGTGCCTAAAAGCCTCATGCCTCTGATGTTTACCTGTGCTTTAATTTTCCTGCTATACTTTAGGCTTCACCTTCATCAAAGTCACATGTTAATATACCCTGTGGAGTCCTTTCAGTTATCCAATATCCTGTAATTGATGCAATGGTACATTGAGTGTAGTATACAAGTGATCCTTGACTGTATAATTTAACTGATGGTTAAGACTTTTGGCAAAAGAGAGATGAAGAAAGAGAGCTGTGAACTTTTGACAATAGGTGGACTTCCGGGCCACTTCTGGTTTGAGATCTCTCAAATTCTGTGACCACTGATGGGAAGAAAAGCATATCAATTGAACTTGGAGACTGCAGATACTGAAGCAAAAGAAATAGTTACATAAATTAGGAAGGAAATTCAGGTATAAGGGAAGTCAGTCGATAATTTGTAATTTTGGCTACTTTGAAAAAGGAAAGAAGCAGAAAAAACTAAGACTGCCAAATACACCAAATTATGATTTGTGATCCTAAAGACACAGCACACCAGAAAGAGAACTGGGCAAATGTTTCTTTTGATCATATCGTGTCTCAGTCTAAAAAAGACTATACAGTTTGCAAAGGGAGAAAAAAAAAGACAAGCAAAATGCATTCAGGTATTTGAGGGGTGATGTAGACAGCTTTCTAGGAAGCTTATTCTAAAGTGAATTTTATGTATTCAGATTCAAGGAGCTATTTCCCTTGTATTAGGTGTTGCTGGCTGGAAGAGTATGTTTAGATTTAGGATCCTCAATTAGTTGCCACTTTTACAGAAACGTGGTTAGAGGGTCAAACTCCAAATCCATAGAGCTGGAAAAGGTAAGGTACATAAACATACACCTATAGAGGGGATATTAGATACTAAATGAAATACTCATAAATACCAAATGAAATAATTCTTCTGAAGCTTCTGAAATGTTGAAAACATCAGTAATTTTGAATTGATTATATGATGATGCTGAAGTTTCCCACAATTGTACACCTTTAACTCAAACGGTGATTGATGTCATGATTAAAGGGCTTCCAAATACTTAATTCCCTTATGTTCTTATACTAATGGATGACTTGGATTATCTAAGAGAAGCTGCCATTGACATCTTGATTCATTTATTATAAATAGAGCTGAGTGATGATAAACATTAGAATTATAAAGAAGAAAGGAAAAATATGAATAAAATGGATAAAAAACTCAAGACATTTAAGCTAAGTAGAAGTGTGAAGTGTTCATAGAGTATGGAAAAGGAGAAATAGATGAAGTAACTATGAAAATTTTAATGGATTACTTATAAGATCTTATGTGATCTGGCTGCTTGACCAACTCCTCAATTTATCCTAGCCTTAATGAATTGTATAAATCTAATAATGGCATAAAAGGAGAATCTGCAGTCTCTTTCAAAGCAGTTCAGTTTAAAATATGAGAGTTTAAAAAGATTATTCTGAATGACAAGGTGGCCAGAGACTGGTAGTATAGTGTCCCAGCAATGAAAGGTCATTTTTATTGGTATGCAAGAAAACTAACAAGGGCAAGAAATCTCTAGACACTGGTGTACAGTATACAACCTGCTAATGAAAGGGTAAGGGGAAATGTGATTAAGTAGTGGGATAAGGTAAGATATTCAGAAATAAAAGTGTGGTTCAATGTAGGAATTTATGAATAAAAGCTATGTAAGATTGTTGCATCACCCACACCAGAATGTATTACCAGAATGGGTATAATGTATGAATGAGGAACTCTTGCCTTATCCAAGCCTTTGGAAATAAGGAGATATACAGAGCTACTCTTCATTATCTTTTAATTGGGCATGTTAGATGGGAGGGACATAAACCCATTCAAATGTTTAACATAAAACAATAGAATACCTAGGAATAGGAATACCTAGGAAAGGTAGGAAGAGGTGCAGGGAGAGAAAGGAATATCAAGAACTTTTAGTTTTGATTAAAGATATGGTAAATGCAAGTGAATTAGTACCTACAAATTCCTTTTTGATAGTCCAAAGCTGATGAATCCTGGAGGATTACTTTAGACTCCAGAGAAGTGAATAAAGAGGAGCCTTCAATAGTGTCAGCCATTCCTGTTAAAGTGTTAACAATTCAAGATCTGCCACAAACTAAGGGTAGTTGGTATTCTGTGATCAATCTGAATAATGCTTCCTTTTAGATTCCTACTTTGAAATAAAATAAAAATCAAATTTGTATTCATGTGAAATAGACTCCAGTACACATTTACTGTGCACCTATGGAGATATTTAAATTATCCTGCTTGTAACCACAACTTGGTGAGAAAAGATGTTGATTTAATTCAGTCAAGAAGTACTGTTATTCATTACATCAATAATATAATGTTGATATCTAAATCTAAAAATCAAGCTAAGCATGAATTCCAAATGCTGGTTAATTATATAACCACCAGGGAGTAGCTAATTAACTGAGCTAAAATACAGGGTCCAACATAAATGATAAAATTCTGAGTAATTACATGGGCCAGATGCACTAGCAGGATTCCTCAACCAATCACAATGAGTTATTGTCTCTCCAGCTCCAAAATTGAAACAAGAGCCATAAAGATTGCCTGGTTTCTGAAGAAATCACATACCACATCTATCAATTTTATTGGTGCCTATTCACACAATAACAACAGAAAAACTTAATTTGAATAATGCTTTAAACAGCATCAGGCTCTCTCTTGAAGCTTTAAATGGCCATTGACCTGTACAGCCCCACTCTAACTTGATGCTCAAATGACAGTAGAAATATAAACCACTAGAAAACTCAAGCTGGTTAAAGCCTTTGGCAAAAACCCCTGACTACCCTTCAGCAGTCCTGAATGGAATTCGGACTAGAATGCTATCTAAGCCTGCCTCATAAGTAGCCTAGTTCACAGACTGTAACTCAAGGGCAGAGAGCAAAAACTCAGGCTGCAAGTCAACTGCATTACAGCTAGTTGATCTTTTCATTTTGACTGAAAAAGACAAATACAACTCCATTCAATAGGCAGAATTAAGAGGGTTATTCCTTGGGGAACTATCAATAAAAGTAACATAGTATTGGATTCATACTAGTTTTTAGGCAAAACCAATAGATTGGCAACATGGTCCATAGAAACAGAAAACAAGATGGTGGCTGCCAGGGGCTGAGAGAAGGGGTAAATGAGAAACTGCTGTTCGATGGGTATGAAGTTTTGATTATGAAGGATTAAAACATTTTAGAGTTCTGCCGTACAACACTGCAGTCATAATGAAAAATACCATACTGTACACTTAAATTTTGTTAAGAGAACAGAGCTCCTGTTATCTGTGTATGTGTGTATACGCTTATGTGTATTTGGCAGTTCAGTGGCTAAGTCATGTCCAACTTTTGGGATCCCGTGGACTGTAACCCGCCAGGCTCCTCTGTCCATGGAATTCTCCAGGCAAGAATACTGTAGTTGGTTGCCATTTCCTTCCCCAGGGGATTTCCCCACCCAGGGATCGATCACAGGTTGCCCACACTCAGATGGGTCTCTTGCAGGTAGATTCTTTACTGACTAAGCAACCAGGGATGCCTTTAGGGTTAGCCACTCAGTCATGTCTGAATCTTTGCGACCTCATGGACTGAAGCACACCAGGCTCCTTTGTCCATGGAATTCTACAGGCAAGAATACTGGAGTGGGTAGCCATTCCCTTCTCCAGGGGATCTTCCTGATCCAAGGATCAAATGGGGGTCTCCTGCATTGCAGGCAGATTCTTTACCATCTGAGCCACCAGGAAGCCCCTATGTGTGTTTACCATAATTGAAAAAAAAGGCATGTGCTCATTTACATATTTAACTGGGGAGGGGTAAGATAGTGAAGAAATGACTTTAGGGATCAAGGGAATGTTTATTTAATATGCATGGAAATGGAATCAATATTGGATAGATTGTTGAAATATTATCACTATTGATAAATAAGGAAGAGGAAATAGAAGCATTAGAACTTAATTAAACATCTTATTTATTTCTAAAATTCTTTTTCTTTGCTTAATCTTACAGCGCTTCTGCTCAGTCGTGTCCAACTCTTTACGACCCCTTGGACTATAGCCTGCTAGGTTCCTCTGTCACTGGGATTTTCCTTGCAAGAATATTGGAATGGGTTGCCATTTCCTTCTCGAGGGATCTTCCCAACCCAGGGATCAAACCTGTATCTCCTGTGTTTCCTGTGATGTAGGCAGATTCTTCACTGCTGAGCCACTGGGGAAGCCCTTTGTAACTGGTTAAATCAGGTGCAAACCATCATTCTACATTCACAATGAACAATATAGACAACTTGTTATTGAGTGCCTCTAAGGAAGTTTTGGAATTCAAACTGCACATTATAAATCCATAGGCAGTACGTTTTATTCCAGTCCTGGCCAAGGTGTAGTATGAAGACTCTAGACATCCCTGGAGACAAACACAGAGCTACACTTACTCAGATCTGCTTCAAGTTCATTCTATTTGTATATATAGCATTCCTTTCTTGTATAAACTTTAGTTTTCCATGGAGTTGATATCTGATTCTTTTTTAGTTTGTTTGGTTTTCTATTACATCATTGCTTTAGTTTTTTCTAATCAGATCATAACCTATCTTCCTCTTTTTCCCTTTTGAAGGCAGAGTTATTCTTTTTTATAAGTTTAATCTATTCATTATTATTCTCTATTCTTTCCTCTATTTCTCTCTCATTTATTCAACAATGAAGTATTGAGTTTCAACAATGTGCTAGACACTGTTTTTGCCCACAACAAGCTCTAACTTTGATAAGAAGGATAATCATGAGAACATATCAGTTGAGTTCACTTTAGTTACTCGATCATGTCTGACTCTTTGTGACCCCATGGACTGCAGTACGCCAGGCCTCCCTGTCCATCACCAACTGCCGGAGTTAATCAAACTCATTTCCATTGAGTTGGTGATGCCATCCAGCCATCTCATCCTCTGTCATCCCCTTCTCCTCCTGTCCTCAATCTTTCCCAGCATCAGGGTCTCTTCAAATGAGACAGTTCTTTGCATGAGGTGGCCAAAGTAGTGGAGTTTCAGCTTCAGCATCAGTCCTTCCAATGAACACCCAGGACTGATCTCCTTTAGAATGGACTGGTAGGATCTCCTTGCAGTCCAAGGGACTCTCAAGAGTCTTCTCTAACACCACAGTTCAAAAGCATCAATTCTTTGGTGGTCAGCTTTCTTTATAGTCCAACTCTCACATCCATACATGACCACTGGAAAAACCATAGCCTTGACTAGGCGGACCTTTGTTGGCAAAGTAATGTCTCTGCTTTTTAATATGCTATCTAGGTTGGTCATAACTTTCCTTCCAAGGAGTAAGTGTCTTTTAATTTCATGGCTGCAATCATCATCTGCAGTGATCTTGGCCCCCCAAAATAAAGTCAGCCACTGTTTCCCCATCTATTTCCCATGAAGTGATGGGACCAAATGCCATGATTTTAGTTTTCTGCATGTCGAGCTTTAAGCCAACTTTTTCACTCTCCTCTTTCACTTTCATCAGGAGGCTCTTTAGTTCTTCTTCGCTGTCTGCCATAAGGGTGGTGTCATCTGCATATCTGAGGTTATTGATATTTCTCCTGGCAATCTTGATTCCAGCATTTTTTGAGCATTATTTTACTAGCGAGTGAGATGAGTGCCATTGTGCAGTAGTTTGAGCATTCTCTGGCATTGTCTTTCTTTGGGATTGGAATGAAAACTAACATTTTCCAATCCTGTGGACATTGCTGAGTTTTCCAAATTTGCTGGCATATTGAATGCAGCACTTTCACAGCATCATCTTTTAGGATATGAAATAGCTCAACTGGAATTTTGTCACCTCCACGAGCTTTGTTAGTAGTGATGCTTCCTAAGGTCCACCTGACTTCACATTCCAGGATGTCTGGCTCTAGGTGAGTGATCACACCATCGTGATTATCTGGGTAATAAACCATAATGGAAAAGAATATAGGAAAGAATATATATATATATACACACACATATATATACACATATATATATATATAATTGAATCACTGTACTATACACCAGAAACTATTAACAGCTCAACACTGTAAATCAAGTATACTTTAATAAATAAAGAAAATAAAAGGGGTGGGGAGGAGGCAGGGGGTCTTCATCCTCACAGCTTCAGTAAAAGCAATTGCTCTGCCCTTAATTTCAGGGTATCTTGGGCTGTGTTAGAGCTAGTTGACTGAACACTGCCTACAGCTTTTTAAATTCTTAGATCTGTAGATTTTTTGTTCCATAATGGGAAAACCAAAGAAAACCACTAAGTGGAAAATTAATTTTCTGGAATATAGCAACAGTGACTCTCAAAGCCAGATAAAATGAAGCTTTCAGTTTCAGTTCAGAGCATCTTAATTCTTCATAGGTTCTTAAACTCTCCATAATGGCCAATGAAGAAAAGTGATTTCTATGAGAGTCTAGAGACCCCATGTGATTGATCTAGATATACTTTTTCTTAAAAAGTTATTTAGCATTTTCTGTATCTTTCTCTTTTATCACTTTCATTTTGTCAGTTGTCTTTGCTTCACTTTCCTATCCTGAGTCTCTTCAGACCCCAGCTATGAATACCTTTGCTTAACTCATGGCTATAGTATTAACAGAATTTTGAGAGATCATGACTTTAGTTTTCAAGCTTCTGGCTCTTCTCTAAGAAGGATATCATGTAATGACTTCTTCTCCCTACTTTCACTGTATCCCTGTACTGAAAAAAAATTTTTTTTTTAATTTGGTTGTGTGTGTGCTAAGTCACTTCAGCCATGTTCAACTCTTTGTGACACCATGGACTGGTAGCCTGCCAGGCTCCTCTGTCCATAGAATTCTCCAGGCAAGAATACTGGAGTGGGTTGCCATGGCCTTTTCCAGGATGTCTTCCTGACCCAGAGATTGAACCCATGTTTCTTAAGTCTCCTGCATTTGTAGGCGGATTCTTTACCACCTGTGCCACCAAGGAAGCCCCTTTAATTTGGCAGATGGATAATTAATTTCTATTATGTAATCATTTTTTCTCCTTTCTTTCACTATATATCTGTATTGAGAAAACTAGCCAATCTGATCACATGGACCACAGTCTTGTCTAACTCAGTGAAACTAAGTCACGCTGTGTGGGGCCACCCAAGACGGTCAGGTCATGGTGCAGAGGTCTGACAGAATGTGGTCCACTGGAGAAGGGAATGACAATCCACTTCAGTATTCTTGCCTTGAGAACCCCATGAACAGTATGAAAAGCCAAAATGATAGGCTACTGAAAGAGGAACTCCCCAGGTCGGTAGGTGCCCAGTATGCCACTGAAGATCAGTAGAGAAATAACTCCAGAAAGAATGAAGGGATGGAGCCAGAGCAAAAACGATATCCAGTTGTGGATGTGACTGGTGATAGAAGCAAGGTCCGATGCTGTAAAGAGCAATATTGCATAGGAGCTTGGATTGCCAAAGAAAGGCAATCCCAAAGAATGCTCAAACTACTGCACAATTGCACTCATCTCACACGCTAGAAAACTAATGCTCAAAATTCTGCAAGCCAGGCTTCAGCAATACGTGAACCGTGAACTTCCAGATGTTCAAGCTGGTTTTAGAAAAGGCAGAGGAACCAGAGATCAAATTGCCAATATCTGCTGGATCATCGAAAAAGCAAAAGAATTCCAGAAAAACATCTATTTCTGTGTTATTGACTATGCCAAAGCCTTTGACTGTGTGGATCACAATAAACTGTGGAAAATTCTGAAAGAGATGGGCATTTCAGACCACCTGACCTGCCTCCTGAGAAACCTGTATGCAGGTCAGGAAGCAACAGTTAGAACTGGACATGGAACAACTGACTGGTTCCAAATCAGAAAAGGAGTACATCAAGGATGTATATTGTCACCCTGCTTATTTAACTTATATGCAGTGTACATCATGAGAAACGCTGGGCTGGATAAAGCACAAGCTGGAATCAAGATTGCCAGGAGAAATATCAATAACCTCAGATATGCAGATGACACCACCCTTATGGCAGAAAGTGAAGAGGAACTAAAAAGCCTCCTGATGAAAGTGAAAGAGGAGAGTGAAAAAGTTGGCTTAAAGTTCAACATTCAGAAAACTAAGATCATGGCATCAGGTCCCATCACTTTATGGGAAATAGATGGGGAAACAGTGGAAACAGTGTCAGACTTTATTTTTGGGGGGCTCCAAAATCACTGCAGATGATGATTGCAGCCATGAAATTAAAAGACGCTTGCTCCTTGGAAGGAAAGTTATGACCAACCTAGACAGCATATTAAAAAGCAGAGACATTACTTTGCCAACAAAGGTCCATCTAGTCAAGGCTATGGCTTTTCCAGTGGTCATGTATGGATGTGAGAGTTGGACTGTGAAGAAAGCTGAGCATGGAAGAATTGATGCTTTTGAACTGTGGTGTTGGAGAAGACTCTTGAGAGTCCCTTGGACTGCAAGGAGATCCAACCAGTCCATCCTAAAGGAGATCAGTCCCGGGTATTCATTGGAAGGACTGATTATGAAGCTGAAACTCCAGTACTTTGGCCACGTCATGCGAAGAGTTGACTCACTGGAAAAGACCCTGATGGTGGGAGGGATTGGGGGCAGGAGGAGAAGGGGACGACAGAGGATGAGATGGCTGGGTGGCATCACCGACTCGATGGACATGAGTTTGAGTAAACTCCGGGAGTTGGTGATGGACAACTGGCCTGGCGTGCTGCAGTTCATGGGGTCGCAAAGAGTCGGACAAGACTGAGCGACTGAACTGAACTAAACTGAACTGTATTGAGAAAAAAATTTTTTTTAATTTGGTGGAGTTGGATAATTACCTATGCCATCTATTTGTGCAAACTTACAATTTTTGTTTAGTAAAACAGTTTGTAGAAACATTCATATTTGTGTAAAAGTTCATAGCTCTGCAACAAAGTTTATTTAACCATGAATGATTACTGGTGACATAGGAAGTTTGGAGAAAAGAAACTAGAACTTGATGAGAATGAAATAGTTATCACAGCAAGTGTATAATCCATTCACTTGGTGAGTTGGATTGAGAAGGTGTGTCTGTGTCACTCTTACAGAGAAAGAGGGCAGGTGATCTGGACTAGGCAAACAAACACACAGTATTTGTTAGCTGGGAAACCTTATCTCTGAAATCCTTATCTCAGGATATATGTAATTGTCTAAGCTTGTTTATAGTAAACAGACCTACTGATTTATGGATTTGTTGTTGTTGTTCAGTTGCCCAGTCATGTCCAACTCTTTGGGACCCCATGGACTGCAGCATGTCAGGCCTCCCTTTCCCTCAGCATCTCCTGAAGTTTGCCCAAGTTCATGTCCATTGCATCGGTGATGCCATCCAGCCATCTCATCTTCTGACACCTTGTTCTCCTTCTGCCCTCAATCTTTCCTTAGCATCAGGGACTTTTCCAATGAGTCAGCTGTTTGCATCAGATGACCAAAAAACTGGAGCTTCAGCTTCAGCATCAGTCCTTTCAGTGAGTATTCAGGGTTGATTTCCCTTAAGATTGATTGCTCTGATCTCTTTGATGTCCAAGGAACTCTCAGGAATCTTCTCCAGCACCACAGTTTAAAGGTATCAGTTCTTCGGTACTCTGCCCTCTTCATGTCCAGTTCTCAGAACCGTACATGACCACTGTGAAGACCGTAGCCTTGACTGTATGGACCTCTGTTGGCAGAATGTCTCTGCTTTTCAACACAGTCTAAGTTTGTCATAGCTTTCCTGCCAAGAAGCAGTCATCTTCTGATTTCAGGCTGCAGGCACCATCCTCAGGGATTTTAGAGCCCAAAAAGAGGAAATCTGTCACTACTTCCTCCCCCACCCCTACTTGCCATGAAATAATGGGGCCAGATACCAAGATCTTAGATTTTTTAATATTAAGTTTTAAGCTGGCTCTTTCACTCCCCTCCTTCACCCTCATCAAGAGGCTTTTTATTTCCTCTTCACTTTCTGCCATTAGAATGGCATCATCCACTTCTGAGGTGGTTAATATTTCTCCCACCTATCTTAATTCCAGCTTGTAACTCATCCAGCCTGGCATTTCTCATGATGTGCTCAGCATACAGATTAAACAAGAAGGTAACAGCGGACAGCCCTGTCATACTCCTTTCTCAATCCTGAACCAATCAGTTTTTCCATACAGGGTTCCAATGGTTGCTTCTTGACCTGCATACTGGTTTCTCAGGAGATGATAAGATGGTCTGGTATTCTCACCTCTTTAAGAACTTCCCACAGTTCATTATGACCCACACAGTCATTGGAGCAGTCAATGAAACAGAGGTAGATGTTTTTTCTGGAATTCCCTAGCCTTCTCTATAGTTCAGCGAATGTTGGCAATTTGATCTCTCGTTCCTCTTCCTTTTTTTTTTTTCCTCTTCCTTTTTTAAATCCAGCTTGGACATCTGCAAGTTCTTGGTTTGCATAATGCCTGAAGCCTAACATTTATGCATGGCTCTCTGCAGGTGTGGCTTCCAGGTGGCATTAGTGATAAAGAACCCCCCTGCCTGTGCAGGAGATGTAAGAGACACAGGTTTGATCCCTGGGTCTGGAAGATCTCCTGAAGGAGGGCACTAATGGTAAAGAACCAACCTGCCAAAGCAGGAGACATAAGAGACTCAGATTCAGTCCCTGGGTTGGGAAGATCCCTTGGAGAAGGAAAGGGTAACCCCCTCCACTATTGTTGCCTGGAGAATCCCATGGACAGAGGAACCTGGCACACCACAGTCTATAGGGTTCCACAGAGTCAGACACAACTGAAGTGACTTAGCATACCTGCATACACTCTGCAATTGTGATGTAAAGCTGTAGCTATCTGTTTTCATCTGCTATGTATAAGCCTCTTCCCTTCTTGGGTTCTTGAAATTCAGTAAAAAATGATATTGTGGAAGATTTCTAATTTGTGTGTATTTGATTTAACAATTGGATTGTGTTAACTCAGCTTCATTATATATAACGAATAATACTGGCTTCAGAAAAGATAGGTCTGTGAATCCTGATCTTTAGATTTGTGCTACTTTTACAACCCCAAATGTTTCTGGTATTTGCAGATTTGTTCTACGTTCTCATTACTACTAAAAGACAGACTTGTTCAAATCACCTGCCACAGTAGTTGACATATATCCATCACAACTATATGGCACATTTCTGAAATTCTAGGACTCTGACATATACTCTGTATCCAACATTCCTACTACACACGAGTATGTAGTAGTTGCTCAATAAGTATTTGTAGAAAGAATGAATATTTTAGGTGATAAAACAAGATGGTGAGTGGCAAATTTTTTTAAATAAAAAATTTGATGATACATGATATTTTAAGCATAATTAAATTCAATGTAAATCAACTTTATGGGAGAAACTGCTAAATATGCACTGTGGGTGGGGTTCAGAACAGGCCTCCATGTGCCACTTTGGTATGCGAATTATTTTAGGCTAAAGGCAGCAGAGACACTGTGGGTTGAAGAGAAACTACTACCCATCCCTAAATTATCTAATGAATTTAAATTGGGGATTTTTCCCAGAAAAGGAGTTATTAGCAGGGATAAAAAAAAAAATCTAAATGGCCCCATTTAGATGGTAGAGCAAACATCTGATTAAACACCTAATTACCAAACATATACTCTTCTTACCATCTTGTGAATGACCCTCCTCTCCTTGGAAGCCCCAGGGCCCAATCTCATTTCTTAGCTCAGGATGGCATATATACTTCATTTTACCTTTCTGTCTTTGAGCCACTTATGCTTGTGGCTTATTTATGTGGTGTTACTTAGGAAGGGATAGATGGGTCCCAGGCTGAGCAGAAGGAGAGAGGAGAAGCTGAGCCCTGCCCAGACAAAAGATAAAAGACCACATATTCCTCATTCTCAAAGTCCAGGAGACCTTACAGACTACACAAGTGCAAGAAGGCTCCTTGAAGGTCTAAAAGGGAGGGGGCGTCACCTCATAGTAAGTGATGCAACTACCCGTAGATCTCTTTGCTAGAATCCAACTTGTCTAAGAGATGTATAGGCACATATGGGAGGACTCTGAGATATACCAAATATGGACTCAGAACCAGGCAAAGCAACTTAATTGGTCAAAGGAAGTCAGAAGAAATGCCCCGTAAAAGCAATTCAAACTAACACAGGTATGACTCTCTCTCTGAGCCTGCCTGTCTGTCCATCCACACTTACTGTTTTTCCTCCTAATAAATACATGTATAACTACTTTTCATCTCTATGCACAGGCTCATTTCTATACAGGAGATGGGCCAAGGCCATGTCACTGGCCACTGCTCCCTGGTGGCCTAGTGGCTATGATTCAGAGCTCTCGCTGATGCAGCCTGACCTCAGTCTCTGGCTGGGAACCAAAGTCTTGCTTCAAGCCGCTGCAGGCCAAGACCATCCAAGATCATTCCCATACATACAAAACTATTTGATTTTCTTTTGTTAATCTAGCTTATGTCATTTTAATTACTCAACTAGCCAAAAGGACTAGGAAGAAAGGAGGAGAAAGGAAAATTTCCCCCTTCCTGACAGCACCAAAATCTGCTTTCCCTTTCTTTGGTAGGAAATGAAGTTATAGTGAGCCAAGGGCCCACCAGCTGAAGACTATACTTCCCAGCCCAGCATTCCTAAAATGTCCTTATATGACCATGTTCTTGCCAATGGAACAGGAGCAGGAGTGACCCACACTAGTTCTGAGTACAGGCCTTGGAACACTACAATACACAAATTTATTTGCCTTCTTGTAAGCTAAATATGGATGTACCTGAAGCCCAGTAAAAGGTAGCAAGATTTGACACCCTCAAATATGACTCTGGCATAAGATTTATCTTGAGCCAGTTATTTTTAAGTTACTGCAGATACACAAAAATCTCAAAAAACTGGTAGAAGTTACCCTTTTATAAGAGAAATATTTATAAGGTAAATCTCCATTTATAAGGGTGTCTCCCTATCTGTACCTGGAAGAGGAGGATGAACTAAGTCTCTAGAAACTTATTAATGGAGAAAACATGGACTTAAATCTGCATAACAGGCATACCCTTGTTTACTATTCTTTGCAAGACAAAAGACATGTGTATGATTTATTTCTTTAGTCTCCTTTTAAAGTTACTTAAAGTATCATATTTTAGACATTTTTCCACATTTAACTGTAATTAACAATCAAATATCAAAGAGATATAAAGTTTTAAAATCTGCTCATGAAATTTAAGATACTTTCATCTTTTAAAATGACATTATATTTCTATTAGTGAATTTAAAAGTACTTGATAGATTTTAAAATCCCCAAAGAGTTTAAA
This sequence comes from Cervus canadensis, assembly GCF_019320065.1. Lineage (NCBI taxonomy): Eukaryota > Metazoa > Chordata > Mammalia > Artiodactyla > Cervidae > Cervus > Cervus canadensis. The sequence continues at coordinate 49,824,690 of NC_057409.1, read as the reverse complement.
AAGGGTAATTTTTACTGTATGAGATTTTTCTCCTACATTGTCTACTTTTTTTTAACATTTGAATGTCTTCTCTTTCATATATATGAATTCTGTTGCTTTTGCTTTTGAAAGTTCACTGCATTATCATTTCAATGGAAATTTTTCTCTTTAGAGAGTGTTCACCTTTACATGTGAATATTTTTGGTGAAACCTTGGAATAATTCAGTTTCTCTTTCCAAGTTCTCCACACTACAATTGCACTTAAGTTGTTTCTAAAATGTAACACAGACTTCATCATTTCAAAGATGGTTGCTATCGGAAACAGATATGTTTAAAATGTCCTTAGGTTTTAGCTTCAAACAAAAAAATAGCTTTTGGTCAAATAAAAAAGTACTTCCTGGTCAAATATCATTATTATAAATCTTCATAGGATTATATATCACACCTTGAAGCACTAGTCAAAAATACAATTTTACCTTTCATTTCTTTGATTGTCTTTTTCCTTCCTCTAATTTTGTTCATAAAGACAGTGTACCTGTTTTTATTATTTCTCTAGTTTCAGTTTATAGCACTAGACCTGGCACTTTATAAGTGTAGAGTAAATATTCAAAAATTAAAGAGGCACAGAAAATTAATTAAGGATATATTTTTTATTCATTCCTGATATAAATAATTGATGCTATACTTTTCTCACACCCAGAACCTCCTTTTCCTTTCTTTTTATTTATTTTAAAATATGTAAACCATAGTTAAACAGAATAGAAACAATTACCACTATAATGTGAATAAATTTTTTGTATAACTGAGTAACATTATATGTCTTCTAAAAAACAGCATAATGTGTTATCATAGATTTAACTGGGACTCCCCATGTTGTGTCTCTAGTGGTAAAGAACCCCCCTGCCAGTGCAGGAGACAAGAGACAGGAGTTTGATCCCTGGGTCAGGAAGATCCCCTGGAGGAGGGCGTGGCAACCCCACCCAAAATTCTTGCTTTAAGAATCCCACTGCGGACAGAGGAGGCTGGTGGGCTGCAGTCCAAAGGGTCACAAAGAGTTAGACACGACTGGAGAGACTTAGCATGCACACACACGTCATAGTTAGAACGTTAACTGGAGTGTTAACTAGATTTACAGGGCCTATAAGGACCTGAGATTTGCACAGCTGTTTTTCCTTTAAATGATTTTTTTTGTTTTGTTTTTCTATTGGAGGTCACCAAACTTGCCTAGGTGATGTTTAAGTATTTATCATATTTCAACTATATTCCCAGGTAAAGCAATTTAAACTTAAATTTAGCTCAACATTAGAAATAAACAGATCATTAAAAAAGAAGTCTTCTTCATGTGACAAAGGCAAAAATAATTGCCCTTCATAAAAAAGCCTTCTTTTTTTCTCAAACTTGAAACTACTGTAACTTTTGTTTTCACAGTGTTGATATGTTCAGTTTTTTCTAACTTAAAATGGCTTTCTTTTCTTTTTCACCTATAAAAGGGACCATTTAATTTTTTAGAATGAATTTCCATATATAGGAAACTTTCCATATATAGGAAAAGTTGTCAATATATGGCATTAACATATGCTTTGGAACTAGAAGGCTCCCAGTGTGCCTTATAACCTCAATAATACTAGAAAAACCTGCACTCCCAGGGAAATACAATAGGGTCCTAAACAGAGTATATTATAGTTATTCAGTCTGTAACACAGAATAATAATCACTTATGTGATTTGTGAGAGAGCAAAGCTTTGCATCCTCTTAAACCATTTCCTTTCTTCCTCCACCAATTTCTCTTCTGGAGTCAATTAGTACTTTTGCTTGACAAGGGATTAATGAGGGAAATTTCTAAGAGTCTTCTGCAGGACTGGCCGCTAGCATTGTAGTCTGCTTTTTTATTAACTTATTTTTAAAAATTAATGGTGTGTTCACCATGCAGTCAGATGTAGGATTTCGATCAGCTGAGTATTACTGAAAATGAAGAGCTTTGTTAAAGCAAAGGTCCGGACAGTTAGCCCAATTTTATCTTTATTGTACTTCTAATTTCCTGTATATTCTTACTTTTCTTTTAGAATAATCATGTTAACTGTCTTATAAAATACATTACAGAGGCATTATTAAATCCATTACAAAAAGTTCAAACTTACAGAAAAAAATCTCAAATTTTACCATCCAGAAATAATGATTGAGTTAACATTAACTAATTATAATTTCATATTATTTGTGTGCATTATAATGAAAGAAGACTAGACAGATTATAGCTTTATAAAAATGACATAATGGGATATGTGCTATTTAACAATAAAAATTCATTAATTTTAATTGAATTTAACAGAAAAAATAAAATTGGTAAGCTAAAGAAATTGCTAAGCTTGTCTTTCATCACAGAAATTATTTCCTAAAAGATTTCTTTTGAATTGAAAAGATTATTAGAGACACTGTTTGTGTTATCATATTGTCAAGTTTTATGTCATTTTTACACTTTTGAAATGTAAATTGCTCTCTAGTTTCAGTTGTGTGGTCATGTACATTTGGTGCTATATTTTCTGAATTCTTTCATGTTTGGTAGTGCCTGTATTCTAGAATAACAACTTAGCTGGGTCTAAATTTCTAGGTTACATTTTATTTGTAAAATAAAATGAGAAATTTGTAAACATTGTTATTCTTTTTTTGGCATTGCACATTGTTTGGAGTATTTCTGAGGCTAGCTTAATTTTTTAGTCATTTAAATAACACATTTTTTCTTTTTTTTGCCTACCTCAGTGTCTCAGGAAATATTTCTTGTCTTGAAAACTTAGTATAATTAAGACTTTTAAAAAAAGATTACTACTAATTTAGCCTATATTAATATTTGCCTGTAATATGCTGTGCCTTACTACTTGCAGATTCAGGTTTTCCTTTATTTACTGAAATAAAATTTTATTATGTATGTAAATATTCTGTATGAGATCAATACTTAAGGTTAAATAACTTTTGTTGAACAATCATTGTCTGTTCCTTAGCTGATCTCCTTTCCCCTGCCCCACCCAAGTCAATAATCTTTTCTTTGATTGCATTTACCTTTCTGCCATCTTCTTCTGTTTTGTTTTTTTCTGACATTAATCTCAGTTTTATGTCACTTTAGCTGACTTGTGTCATTCAGGTAATCGGTCCAGCCATCTGATGCTCCTTCATCTGTGAGGCAGCACAGGCCTGCCCTGCGGTGTCCCCTGTGGCCCACGTGTTCTGTGTTCACTGACTCACTTGTGTGCTTGTCAAGACTAAGTTGCACTTTTTCCCAAACATGTTTTACATATTGTGGAAGTTATGATTACATTATTTGATTAAGCATTTTTAAAAATTCAGTTAACATGTAGAAGCAAGGGAGATGTTTCTGTAAAACATAATTTTATGCTTTTGCAAAATTTGATGAAGGTAAATTCCTGAAAAAAATATTGCTATGAAATCTGACATGACTCGCATCAATATAATGTAAACAACTTAGTAGATTCCTTGAAGGATTCTGCCCTCAGTTTGTTTCACAGTTGTTTTGAAGTTTTTGTTTCTCAATGGAAATTAATAATGATGAAAAAATTGAAGAGGAACTAATCTGCAGATCTCTACTGGGAAAAAAAGAATCTTTATCCATATAGCAAATATAAGCAAATAAACATACATTTTTATGTTTGAAAGTAAAATATTTAAATGTTTGTAGATGATAATTGGGCTTCCCTTATAGCTCAGTTGGTAAAGAATCCACCTGCAATGCAGGAGACCCCGGTTCCATTCCTGGGTCCAAAAGATCCACTGGAGAAGGGACAGGCTACCCACTCCAGTATTCTTGGGTGTCCCTTGTGACTCAGCTAGTAAAGAATCTGCCTGCAATGCTGGAGACCTGGGTTCAACCCCTGGGTTGGGAAGTTCCCCTGGAGAAAGGAAAGACTACCCAATCCAGCATTCAGGCTTGGAGAATTCCACGGACTATATAGTCCATTGGGTTGCAAAGAGTTGGACGTGACTGAGTGACTTTCACTTTCACTTTTCAGATGATAAATTATTTCTGTACTCCTGGAAACATGAAATTAAACTTATGTGTTCTTAATGAATTTTTTCTTTAGCTCAGTATTACATTTGGGAGATTTCTTTATGTTGTTGGATGTAGTTGGAGTTTTCATTGTTTTATAGAATTCCATTGACTCACTGTTTAACTTCTTGTTCCCTCTCAAGTTTGTTTTCTCTAATCCTATCAGTTTCTTTAAGTCACAGTCCATTGGTGCTAGTGTGATCATGGCCATTTTTCCTCCTTATTTGCTTTTCTGGAGAATATCAAAGGGAGATATCAAAATGGAAATCTCTAGTTGTTTATTTTGCTTTTGAGAGGAACACGCACATTTGATGATGGCTTTTCTCAACATTTGGGATGGCTTTTCCCAGAGTGAAACCTCCTACTCTCTTATCTGCCTTCCTTCCCTCCTCCCGCCCCACCCAAACAATGGAGATTAGGAAAAAGCATGGAGATTGTATTAATAAGGATTCTGAGGCTTTTGCTTACCCTTTTTTTTCTCCTAGTGAAGACTTTGGATTGGTGTGATGGGAACAATGTTGTAGACTGAGTTAATCAGAATCAAAGTCTGTGTCATGAACTCTGTCTTGTTTGCTGTTTTGTTGCTGGTACTGCCTTATGTTTGTTGAGTCCCTTCTTTTTAAATGAATATTAAACTTTGTTAAATTTTGAGAGGAGTTTCTCAATCCAGTTTTATTTTGCCATCCTCAGTAGGATATTTTCCCTTAAGTATTTCTTGTTATCTGACATCCCTGATTATCTTTGTTGCTCTATATTTCTAAAGTCTATATCCATTATTTAAATGATGAAAACTTTAATATTAAATTGTCAGAGTGTTGCTGTGAATCTTTTTAGCCATAACTCATTATCTTCTCTTATAAGCCATTATCATATATAATCTTTTAATTAAGAAAATATCTTTAAAAATTCCAAGGAACAGTTTTGAGTTTATGTTTTAATCTTCATTTGGGATCCATGTCCATATAAATGTTTTATAATAGAACTCATTATAATAATGATCTGTTGCTTGCTATGGGCCTGGGAATATATTTTGAAGTTTATATGCCTCATTTTATTTAACTCCCTTGTAAACTCCAAGAGACAGGCCCTAACATAAAGATTGGGAAACTGAAGTTTAGAGAGAAGAGAAAAATTAGTGTCACAGGGTCATACATGTCTTTAAATCTGGGTTTGGCCACTTAGACTGAACTCCTAGTGACTGTGCTATATACTTCTTTCAGCTTTCATTTCAGTGGTCATCCAACTTTTTAAATACATTAAACCTTTCAAAACCCTGAGCAAACAGCAAATAAGTTTGATTCTTAAAGAAGTCAAGTAGTAAGATGGAAGTGTTTTAGGGTTAAGAAATTTCATCATTACTTTGGATTTTTCTCATGGGATGTTGAGTAGTAAATGGCCCAGATCTTGCCGGCCTTGGTACATATTCAGTAGGTAGCTATGATGTTGAGTCACTTTCCTTGGCTGGAAAGGCCACACTGTTAATCTGATCTTGGTTTTACACTGTTTCCTTGTCTAGCAGAGACTGTGTAAGAGTCCTCTAAGGTTTTTCTTCTGCTGTGTGTCCTCTTTATTTCTGCTTCAATTATCTGACTCTGCTATTCCGTCAATTTTTCATCTCTTAGACAATTCACTGTGTAGACCAAGGCAGATATTTTCTCTCTCAGCAAAGTTCCTTGGAGATGGCAATGGCACCCCACTCCAGTACTCTTGCCTGGAAAATCCCATGGATGGAGGAGCCTGGTGGGCTGCAGTCCATGGGGTCACTACGAGTTGGACACGACTGAGCAACTTCACTTTCACTTTTCACTCTCATGCATTGGAGGAGGAGATGGCAACCCACTCCAGTATTCTTGCCTGGGGAATCCCAGGGACGGGGGAGCCTGGTGGGCTGCCGTCTATGGGGTCGCACAGAGTCAGACACGACTGAAGCAACTTAGCAGCAGCAAAGTTCCTTCTCTTTCTACTTCTAGAGTAGTGACCCTCAGACTGGCTTTTTCTTGTGCCATACTTATTTTGCTAAAATCTGTATAAAGTAACAAATATGCCCTAACAGTTTTTCCTACTACTTTGCATATTTTTATTGCATTTTTGGTACCTGCATCTTAAAGTACAGGAAACAGTTGAGTCCAGTGTTTCATGGTTGCATAGTATGAGTCTCCAGTGTCCTTGACTGGATGGTAAGATGCCTACCTAATGCTGCCCTACATATAGTATTTACCCAGTTCCACATTTTAGGTCCATTATTAGGTAGCCCTGTACTTATTTATTTTGTTTTTATTGTTGTTGTTGTTCTTACTGAGTGACATGTGGGATCTTAGTTAACTGACCAGGGATCAAAACTGCATCCCTTGCTCTGGAAGCGCGGAGTCTAAACCACAGGAGAAGATCCCCTGGAAGAGGACATGGCAACCCACTCTAGTATTCTTGCCTGGAGGATCCCGATGGACAGAGGAGTCTGGCAGGCTATAGTCCATGGGGTCACAAAGAGTTGGACATGACTAAAGCAACTTAGCATATACACTCTGTCTGTTGGCTACTCCTGGGAAGATTTCAAACTTTTGCTCTGAAAAGTGTATAAGTTCCAGGCTTCAAAAATCCATTCTGAGAACCATCTTTGTATGTACCAGATCTTCCCTTAAATTCCTTGCATCTGTCATAATTTCCTGTTTGAAAGATTTTGTTCTGAAGTTTTTAACAGTACTACATGTAACTCTCAGTATAATTGTCTTCTCATAAAATACCAAATTGGAGAGATATTGTGATATCATCTGCCATAGTCTGTTCAGTTCATAGTAATTTTAAGGTGTTGTCACCTATAAACTCTAGTACTTTTAACCTATACAATCCAACATTTTCTTTCAGATATTAAAGTCTTCAAATATTTTGAAGTTTTGTTAATGATAAACTGTCAGTGAGGCATCATTCATACTTAGAAGGTTTCTACAAATGGAACTTTATGTATTCCCAGTACCATGGTCTCTTCTTGTCTACAAAACAGTACTGTACAGCTATCTAATTTAAGAGATTTATTGAAAGGTCTTTGAAAGAGCTTCCTTTCTCAGGTTATATATGTATATACTTAAGTACGTATCTGTGTGCATGCGTCCCTTCTGATGTGGGTTATGGTTTGCTGCTAAAGAAGAGCTTGCTAATTTCTAATCAAGTTTTTAAAAAAATAATAAATGGTTTTCTTTAAAACAATCAGTTTGGAAAAATTCTGAGCCTAAAATACAGCAAAATGCTAAAGGATTATAAACACACTGCTGCTGCTGCTGCTGCTAAGTCACTTCAGTCGTGTCCAACTCTGTGCGACCCCATAGATGGCAGCCCACCAGGCTCCCCCATCCCTGGAATTCTCAAGGCAAGAACACTGGAGTGGGTTGCCATTTCCTTCTTCAATAAACACACTAGTTTATAATAAATAGCATAATATGCACTAACATAGTCAATATATACCTAACATGCTGTGGATAATATATACTCTCATTTAATAGGGTATCTGACCCATATAAGTTAATGATTATGGAGCTAAAATCCTTGGCACATGAGCCACAAATCAAAACAATTCACTTAGCTAGACCTAGAAACCGGCAAAGGTCACAGTAATCTCATGGTATCAATTCAATTCCTCCAGAAAAGCACAAAGCTAAATAATTGGGAAACATGATTCTAATGTCAATTAGTCCTTTTTTCTGCCAAATAGAATCATCTCCAATCTTAAATTCTAACCAGTTTAAAACGTACTGTCCAAAATTTATTTCTAAGAAGCTACAAATCCTTTTGATGGATGGCCATGCAAAAGAAACAGTTTGTCCTGATTTATGCCATTTCACATCCACAGGAAACCCTTTCCTGATGTTCTGTTATCCTTGAACTATTCCAACAGAAATAACAATTTATACATTGAAAAGACAATTCCTGCTTCTTTCAATTCTTTTTTTCCTCTTTCATGAATTTTAGCTATCTCAACTCTTTTGAAAAATATTGAAATATGAATAGATGGAAAGGTGACCAGATGCTGAGAATAGGTGGATAACAGGGTAGATGGGTACATACATACATAACACACACACACATACATATATATATATATATATACATACGCAAGTGACCCAGAACTATTTATTGAAAAATCTGTCCTTGTTTATCTGTCAGGCTACTTATATCATATATCAAGGATCCATAGCCGTGGGGTTTTGGGGGGCTCTCTATGACACTCCATTGGTCTATTTATCTACCTATATCTTAATTATTGCAATGTATTCTAAAAAAATGACATCTCGTGGAGAAACTATTTTCACTATTTACTTCTTTATATATGTCTTCTCCATTCTTAGCCCTTTGTTGTTACATGTGCATTGTAGAACCTATATTCCAAGTTCTACTGAAAACAAAACAGAATGAACCACCCTATTGTGATATTTCACTGGAATTATATTCAAGCTCTAAATTACCATTGTTTTGAAATCCAAATTCATAGTACAGATCTCTACACAGACCTTTCTGATGTCTCTCAGTTACGTTCTATAGTTTCTACATTGTTGGCCCTGCATAGCTTTTTATATATGTGTTTTAGATATGTGATAGTTTTTATGGTATTAGAATGACATTTAAAAATTTTTTATTTTATATTTCTTATTGGTATATAGAAATCAAATTGATTTCTTAATAATTCACTTTAAATCCAAAAATATGTTAAACTCATTAATTATCATAATTTGTTTGTGGATCCTCTGGTTTTCTATTTAAATAATCTTCACTATAAATAATGTCAGTTTTGTGTTTTCTTTTATAATCCTTTTTCTTCCTTTCTCTACTTAACTGGCTACCACTTCAAATATAATGTTGTCTAGATGTGGCAAGGGATAAGCCAGTCTTAAGGAGAGAGTTCAACACTATCAACAGTAAGTACAGTATTTAAGTTCATTGTAGTTACCAAATATTTGTTCTAGTTTGCTTACTATTCCTTTTAGAAGGGATATAAAATTTTATCAAATGCCTTTTCTGCATCTATTGATAGGACTGTAATCCAACAATGTTGGGAATTTAATTATTAATAATTGTCTAAAGTTAAACTAAGATTAAAACCTTGGGAGAAACCCAACTCTGTCATATTACTCTTTTTTTTAAAAAAATGGAGATTTTTTTTTTTTGCTACTATTTTCTTTATAAATTTTTCATCTATGTTCACAAATGATACTGGCCTTAATACTGTCCTTACAGGTTTGGGTAACAAGTTATACTAGTCTTGTTATACAAGTTAAGGAGTATTCCCAATTGTTTTTGGTCATTTTAAAATGACAGAACTCACTAGTAAAATAAATTAGGCTGGGACTTCCCTGGTGATCCAGCGGTTAAAGAATTCGACTACCAATGCAGGGGACACAGGTTCAGTCCCTGGTCCAGGAAGATCTCATATGCTGCAGAACAACTAAGCCTTCGAGCCACAAACTACTAAGCCATCGCAAGGAGAAACCCAGGCACGCCAATGAAGAGTAGCCCCCACTTGCAGCAACTAGAGAAAGCCCTCATGCAGCAATGAAGACCCAATGCAACCAATAATAAAATCAATTAATTAAAAAAAAAACCAGTTAAGCTTAGAACTCACAAGATATGCCAATTTTGTGAGAAATTTTTGACCACTCTCTCTCTTAATTGCTTTGAACTGTACAGATTTCTCATTCTTCTTGAATAATTTTTGATAATTACATTTTTAAGGATTCTTAAATTTTATATAATCTTCAAATTTATTGATATGTTACCAAAAATATCCACTTTTACCTGATCAATTTTTTCAGTACTTCTAATGCTGTACTTTTCTCACAAATGTTGCTGACAATTTGTTTCTTGTCTTGATTCCCTGCTTATTCACACTAGCAGTTTTTCTATTTTCTTGGTGTTATAAAAAGACTTTTGACGTTGCTCATTCTCTCTATAACTTCTACCTCACGTTAATATGTTTGCTTTTCCACTATTTGAGAACCGGGATCAGCTATATCTAAAATTGTCATTATTTCTTTTTTTTTTAAATCTAAATCAGTTTACAGCAGGTTTCTCTCCCTTGGCTGAATAGATCACAATATAATTAGTAAATATGATGCCGTTCATAACAGTAAATGTAAAGGTAGCATTAAAATGTAGCATTGACATAGTGGTTTACAGTTTAAAAAATTCTTTGTTATACATTTAATTTCAAGTAATCCTAACAGAAATCTAATAAAGTAATTCTTATAATCCAATTTAGAATTATAATAATTGAGGTCTGAGAATTTTCCAAGGCCTCATTACTAGTAAGTGACAATTGAAAGTTGAATTCCTGGCTTTAAAAGGTATACTATTTCCAAAATAATCTAGGCCCTTAGACTATTAAGCATATTTTCACTTTATATTTTATTGAATTACTTGTTAGTATTGTTTCTCATAATATTATTAACTGTCTTTAATGAACTATAGTGAGCTTTTTTTGACAAAAATCCTTCCTCAACATAGGACCCAGGACTTTCTAATTCTAATTGTTCTAATTGTTTCCATAAATCTAGTTCACATAGTCTCCTTCCATGAACTGGAAGCATCCATTTTACTGCAATCAAATTGGTATAACATTCCTTTAGGAACTTCCCAAATATTAACTTCAAATCAATATTTCTTCAAACAGTTCAGCTCAGTTCAGTCACTCAGTCCTGTCCAACTCTTTCTGACCCATGGACTGAGGCATGCCAGGCTTCCCAGTCCATCACTAACTCCTGAAGCTTGCTCAAATTCATATCCACCGAGCTGGTGATGCCATCCAACCATCTCATCCTCTGTCGTCCCCTTCTCCTGCCTTCAATCTTTCCCAGCATCAGGGTCTTTCCAATGAGTCAGTTCTTCCCATCAGGTAGCCAAAGTAATGGAGTTTCAGCTTCAATATCAGTCCTTCCAATAAATATTCTGGACTGATTTCCTTAAGGATGGACTGGCTGGATCTCCTTGAAGTCCAAGGAATCTCAAGAGTCTACTCCAACACCACAGTTCAAAAGCATCAATTCCTCAGTGCTCAGCTTTCTTTATAGTCCAACTCTCACATCCATATATGACTACTGGAAAAACCATGATTTTGACTAAACAGACCTTTGTTGGCAAAGTAATGTCTCTGCTTTTTAATATGCTGTCTGAGTTGGTCATAGCTTTTCTTCCAAGGAGCAAGCGTATTTTAATTTCATGGCTGCAGTCACTATCTCCATGAATTTTGGAGACTCCCCAAAAAGACAGTCAGCCACAGTTTCCATTGATTCCCCATCTATTTGCCATGAAGTAATGGGACTGGATGCCAAGATCTTAGTTTTTAGAATGTTGAGCTTTAAGCCAATGTTTTTGCTCTCCTCTTTCACTTTCATCAAGAGACCCTTTAGTTCCTCTTTCCTTTCTGCCATAAGGGTGGTGTCATCTGCATATCTGAGGTTTTTGATATTTCTCCCAGGAATCTGGATTCCAGCTTGTGCTGCATCCAGCCTGATATTTCGCATGATGTACTCTGCATATACATTAAATAAGCAGGGTGACAATATACAGCCTTGACGTACTCATTTCCCTATTTGGAACAAGTCTGTTGTTCCATGTCCACTTCTATTATTGCCTCTTGACCGGGATACAGATTTCTCAGGAGGCAGGTAAGGTGGTCTGGTATTCCCCTCGCTTGAGCAATTTTCCAGTTTGTTGTGATCCACGCAGTCAAAGGCTTTGGCATAGTCAGTAAAGCAGAAGTAGATATTTTTCTGGAACTTTCCTGCTTTTTCAATGATCCAACAGATGTTGGCAATTTGACCTCTGGTTCCTCTGCCCTTTCTAAATCCAGCTTGAACATCTGGAAGTTCACAGTTCATGTACTGTTGAAGCCTGGCTTGGAGAATTTTGAGCATTACTTTACTAGTGTGTGAGATGAATGCAATTGTGCAGTAGTCTGAACATTCTTTGGAATTGCCTTTCTTTGGGACTGGAATGAAATCTGACCTTTTCCAGTGCTGTGGCCACTGCTGAGTTTTCCAAATTTGCTGGCATATTGAGTGCAGCTCTTTCAGGGCATCATTGTTTAAGATATGAAATAGCTCAACTGGAATTCCATCACTTCCACTAGCTTTGTCCGTAGTGATGCTTCCTAAGGCCCACTTGACTTCACATTCCACGATGTCTGGCTCTGAGTGATCACACCATTGTGGTTATCTGGGTCATGAAGATCTTCTTTGTATAGTTCTTCTGTGTATTCTTGCCACCTCTTCTTAATATCTTCTGCTTCTGTTAGGTCCATACCATTTCTGTCCTTTATTGTGCCCACCTTTGCATGAAATGTTCCCTTCAGTTCAGTTCAGTCATTCAGTCATGTCTGACTCTTTGCGACCCCATGGACTGCAGGACGCCAGGCTTCTCCATCCATTACCAACACCCAGAGTCTACTCAAACTCATGTCCATCGAGTCGGTGATGCCATCCAGCCATCTCATCCTCTGTCATCCCCTTTTCCTCCTGCCCTCAATCTTTCCCAGCATCAGGGTCTTTTCCAATGAGTCAGTTCTTCACATTAGGTGGCCAAAGCATTGGAGCTTCAGCTTCAGCGTCAATCCTTCCAATGAATATTCAGGACTGATTTCCTTCACGATGGACTGGTTGGATCTCCTTGCAGTCCAAGCGACCCCCAAGAGTCTTCTCCAACACCACAGTTCAAAAGCATCAATTCTTCAGTGCTCAACTTTCTTTATAGTCCAACTCTCACATCCATACATGACTACTGGGAAAACATTGACTAGCTCCGCCTTTGTTGGTAAAATAATGTCTCTGTGCTTTAATATGGTAGGTTGGTCATACCTTTTCTTCCAAGAAGCAAGAGTCTTTTAATTTCATGGCTGCAGTCACCATCTGCAGTGATTTTGGAGCCCAAGAAAATAAAGTCTCTCACCATTTCCATTGTTTTCCCATCTATATGCCATGAAGTGATGGGACCCGATGCCATTATCTTAGTTTTTTGAATATTGAGTTTTAAGCCAGCTTTTTCACTCTCCTCTTTCACTTTCATCAAGAGGCTCTTTAATTCTTCGCTTTCTGCCATAAGGGTGGTGTCATCTGCATATCTGAGGTTATTTATGTTTCTCCCAGCAATCTTGATTCCAGCTTGTGATATCTCTAATTTTCTTGAAGAGATCTCTAGTCTTTCCATTCTATTGTTTTCCTCTATTTCTTTGCATTGATCACTGAGGAAAGCTTTCTTATCTCTTTGTGGGATTCTTTGGAACTCTGCATTCAAGTGGGTATATTCAAGCAGTAGAATCCCTTAAGTATGACTAGATTTTAGTGTTCAAGGGACATAATTTTATGTGTTTTCTATAGAGCTGTTTTTAAAACACTTTTGAATATGCAGTTAATGTCTGAATAAACATTACCATTATTTCTATCTTCCCTTGTCAATGCACATAAATGCATGTATTGTCTGAGAAGCTATCATCATCACACATCACTTATTCTAAAGAGAAAAACTGAGAACTTTTCTTTTTATATGTGCACAATTTTCAAAGCTTTAAACAGATGATGGATGTTGAAATTTTCCAGCAGAGTAATAGCTTAAATAACACCAAGGAACTCATGAGAAGTTCCACTTTTGGTTTTACCCAGCAAGTTGTTCTCAGTTCCCTTTATGAAAGGAAATTTACCTTCAAATTTACCAACATATTATAAATGTTTTTCTCAATGACCTCTTTCATTTGTTTCACTGGTTGTTTGCTCACCCTTGCTAAACAAAATGCTTGGATCCCAGCAGAGATGATCTTTTAGACCTACTTAACCATTGCCCCAGATGTTAAGGAAAGGAACCAAAGAAGAGTAAGCTGTTTGGCATCTACACAAGAGTCAAGCTGTCCACTGGCATCATTAAGAGGTTTTAAGGATTAATAGATCAGAGAACCAGAATGGGAAACTAATATTCTGTCTCTGCCTTCACTGGGTCCTCACAGTGTGGCTTTGTTATTTTAAAATAAAGTAGAAAAGCTGTTCTTATTAAAAATAGATGAAGTATATCATTGGAGAATTCTGTATGGGGAGAAAAAGATTGTGAAGTGTGATAAAGGAGGAGAACTGACAGATCAGGCCTTCCATATCAGAAGAATGTGTCTTGGAGCATCACTCGGGTGTAGTTTGCAATAGCAGGCATAAAACCAAGGAAACAGCACTAGATGGGTTAATTAGAGGAGACTTTACAGTAAAGAGAAAGTACAGCACTTCAGGAGAGTTACAGATTGGCTAGAACCTCACATTTCTGCCACCATTGATTCCCCTGCTCCCACAAAGAAATGCATCCCAAAACCCACACATGCAATTTCCAGATTTATTTAACTAAGACTACTGAAATCTATGGACATGCAATAAACATACCTCAGTACTGTTTGCTTAACCTCTTCAAGTGCACTGCTACTAAAACTGAGAAAACAGACACATTTTGGGCTGTGTTCCTTGTTTATACACTTACCTCAGAAAGAAACTATATTTATAGCCATTGCACCTCTATTTAAAAGGATATTTTCAACATCAGGCTCTCCTGGATCTGAACCAAATTCAGCATCAAGAAGATCATATCATCATGGAATGGAGAAAGCAGAGGAATGCTTGATCATTATTTCTGCCTTCAACTCCCCAGATACAGAGAAGATACTTTTCTCCAGTAAATGGTGTCGTGATGGTTGGAGGAAGGCAATTTCAAAAGGGAGAGAAGAGCAAAAATTATCAAATGTATCAGAGAGGATGAATACTGAAAAGAAATCATTGAGTTTGTAGCAGACACAGGTGACTTTACTGGTGCAATTTAATGATTGAGAGTGAGTACAGAGTATATCAAAGATGCAGCAGTAGAGGCCTGGACTATAACAGACTTCCTGCTTCTGGTCTTGCCTAAATTCAATCCATTAATGATCTTGTTAGACCTGATCACTTTATTTTCCAACTAAAATTTTTCGGTGGCTTCCTATTTACCACACAGCATAGTGTACCTGTTTATAGTGTAGCTATTCATCCTTCACTCCAACTTACCCCTCAAGGATAAATTTCTGTTTGAAACTTTCCTTGAATTAGCAGGTAAAATTGAAAATCCTGTTTTTTTGTGCTCCACTGTATCCAGGTCACACTTCTCTTCTATCATTGACAACATTTGATCCCAGTTATATAGCTGACTGTGGCTCAGATCATGAACTCCTCACTGCCAAATTAAGACTTAAATTGAAGAAAGTGGGGAAAACCAATAGACCATTCAGGTATGACCTAAATCAAATCCCTTATGATTATACAGTGGAAGCGACAAATAGATTTAAGGGACTAGATCTAATAGACAGAGTGCTTGATGAAGTATGGATGAAGGTTCATGATTTGTACAGGAGACAGGGATCAAGAACATCCCCAAGAAAAACAAAGGCAAAACAGCAAAATGGCTGTTTGAGGAGGGCTTACAAATAGCTGTGAAAAGCAGAGAAGCAAAAAGCAAAGGAGAAAAGGAAAGATATACCCATTTCAATAGACAGTTCCAAAGAATAGCAAGGAGAGACAAGAAAGCCTTCCTCAGTGATCAGTGCAAAGAAACAAAGGAAAACAACAGAATCTCTTCAAGAAAATTCAATAGATCTCTTCAAGAAAATTGGAGAGACCAAGAGAATATTTCATGCAAAGATGGACTCAATAAAGGACAGAAATGACACCATTTCTGTATCATTCTGGACCTAACAGAAGCAGAAGGTGTTAAGAAGTGGCAAGAATACACAGGAGAACCGTACAAAAGAGATCTTCATGACCCAGATAATCATGATGGAAGATCACTGGCTTAAAGCTCAACATTCAAAAAACTAAGATCATGGCATCCAGTCCCATCACTTCATGGGAAATAGATGGGGACAGTTGAAACAGTGGCTGACTTTATCTTCTTGGGCTCCAAAATCACTGCAGATAGTGACTGCAGCCATGAAATTAAAAGACGCTTACTCCTTGGAAGGAAAGTTATGACCAACCCAGACAGCATATTAAAAAGCAGAGACATTACTTTATCAACAAAGGTCCTTCTCATCAAGGCTGTGGTTTTTCCGGTGGTCATGTATGGATGTGAGAGTTGGAGTATAAAGAAAGCTGAGCACTGAAGAACTGATGCATTTGAACTGTGGTATTGGAGAAGACTCTGGAGAGTCCCTTGGACTGCAAGGGGATCCAACCAGTTCATCCTAAAGGAGATCAGTCCTGGGTGTTCATTGGAAGGGCTGATTTTGAAGCTGAAACTCCAATACTCTGGCCACATCATGCAAAGAGTTGACTCATTGGAAAAGACCCTGATGTTGGGAAAGATTGAAGACAGGAGGAGAATAATATGACAGAGGATGAGATGGTTGGATGGCATCATCGACTCAATGGAAATGAGTTTGGGTAAACTCTGGGAGTTGGTGATGGACAGGGAGGCCTGTTGTGCTGTGGTCCATGGGGTTGTGAAGAGTCGGACACGACTGAGCAATTGAACTGAACTAAACTGAATATAATAGTTCCCTGAGTTATTCAGTAGGGCCTTGTTTTTTTTTTTTTTTTAATCTATTTTATATTTTGTAGTTTGTATCTGATAATCACAAGCTCTTAATTTATCCCTTCCAATCCTCTTTTCCCTTTGGTAACCGTAAGTTTGTTTTCTATATCTATGAGGCTTTTTCTGTTTTATAAATAAGTTCATTTGCATCATATTTTAGATTCCACATATCAGTGATATCATATGGTATTTATCTTTCAATATTATTCTACCTTATGTGTGTATGTTAGTCACTTAGTCGTTTCTGACTCTTTGCAACCCCATGGACTATAGCCCACCAGGCTCCTCTGTCCATGGAATTCTCCAGTTAAGAATACTGGAGTGGGTTGCCATTTCCTTCTCCAGGGCATCTTTCTGACCCAGGGATTGAACCCAATTCTCCTGCACTAATGGCAGATTCTTTACCATCTGAGTCATCCGGGAAGGCCATTACTCTATCTTAATGCTGATTAATATAGCTTAATGTTGATTAATATAGCTTAATAATGATTAATACACATGTGTATTCCACATCACCTATATCCATTCATCTATTATTGATGGACACTTAAATTGCTTCCATATCTTGGCTATTGTAAATAACGTTGCTATGATCACTGAAATGCATGTATCCTTTTGAATTAGTCTTTTTCTTTCCTCAGAAAAATACCCACAAATGCAACTGCTGGATCATACAACAGTTCTATTGTTAACTTTATGAGGAATTTTCATGTTATTTTCCACAGTGTGTGTACCAATTTACATTCCAATCAACAGTGCTTAAGAGTTCCCTTTTCTCTACATCCTTGCTAACACTTGTCTTTTTGATGATAACCATTCTGATATATGTGAGGTGGCATTTCATTGTGGATTTGATGTGCATTTCCCTAATGATTAGAGATGTTGAGTATATTTTCATGTGCCTCTTGGTCATCTACATGTGCTCTTTGGAAACATGTCCATTCAGGTCCTCTGCCCATTTTTTAATCAGGTTGTTTTACAATGCTGAGTTGAGTGAATTCTTTGTGTATTTTGGATATTAACCCCTTATTGAATATATAGTTTGCAAATATCTTCTCTCATTCATTAGAGAGAATAATTTTAATTTTAATTTAATTAATGCCTTTTAATTTTGCTGATAGTTTCCTTTGTTGTGCAAAAGCTTTTTAGTTTGCTGTATTTTTTTCCTTTTGTTTCTCTTGCCTGAAAAGACATAATACAAATATAAGTGTTGCTAAGATTGATGTCAAAGATTGAACTGCCTCTATTTCCTTCCAGGATTTTTATGATTTCAGAACTTATATTTAAGTCTTTAATCCATTTTGAGGTTATTTTCCTATAGGGTCTGAGAAAGTAGTTCAGTTTGATTCTTTTCCATGTAGCTATCCAATTTTGCCAAAACCATGTATTAAAAAGGTTATCTTTTCCCCATTGTATATTTCTTGCCTCCTTTGTCTTAGATTAATTGACTATGTGAGTTTATTTCTGGGCTCTCTATTTTATGTCATTGATATATGCATCTTTTTTGGTGCCAGTACCATACTGTTTTGATGACTGTAATTTTGTAGTATAATTTGAAATCAGGAAGCATAATACCTTCAGCTTTGCTGTTCCTTCTTAAGATTGCATTGGCTACTTGGAGCTGTTTACATTTCCACATAAATTTTAGAATAATTTGTTCTAGTTTTGGGGAAAACACCAATGGTACTTTGATAGGGATTGGGTTGAATCTTTAGATTGCCTTGGGTAGTATGGGGATTTGATGACTAGGTTTAGTGTTATGTTTGAATTCCTTTCTCTCTTTTTTTTTTTTTTTGGTGTCTTTATATCCTTATAAGTTTTTAATTTGTGGTTAACATTTTAATATGTAACTGTATATATATATATACATATATATATGATTATTTTAAGTTGATGATCTATGTTCAAATGCACTCTAACAGCCTTGCATTTTTACTCTCTTCACATTAAATTTTTTACATCTTTTTGTTTTGCATATCCCTTAACTATTTCTTGTGGCTATCAGTGATAGCCACAAAAGATGCTGCTTTTGTCTTTTAATCCTCCTACTAGGTTTATAAGTAGCTTTATAGTAGCTGATCCACTACCTTTGCTGTATATTTGCCTTTACCAATCAGATTTTTTCTTTTATAATTTTTATATTTCTAGTTGTGGTCTTTTCTTTTCTGCATAGAGAAAGAAGCCCTTTAATATTTCTTGTAAGGCCAGTTTAGTGGTATTGAACTCTCAGCTTTTGGTTTTCTGTGAAACTCTTTATCTCTCATTTAAATCTGAATGATAGTCTTGCAGCTAGAGTATTCTTGGTTTTAGGTTTTTTCTTTTAATCACTTTCAACATATCGTGCCACTCCCTTCTAGTCTGCAATGTTTCTGCTGATGGTCTTATGGGGGGTTGACTTTTACATAACTAGTTGCTCTCTTTTCTCTTGCTAGTTTTAAAATTCTCTCTTTAATTTTTGCCATTTAATTATAACATGTCTTGGTGAGGCTCTCTTTGGGTTCATCTTTTTGGGGATTCTCTGTGCTTCATGGACCTGAACAGCAACTTCCTTTTCCTAGTTGAAGTTTTCAGGTATTATTTCTTTCAAATAAGTTTCCTGCCTCTTTATCTCTCTCCTCCATCTGGAACCCCTAGAGTGAGGATGTTAGTACACTTGACGTTATCCCAAAAGTCTCTTAAGTTCAGTTCAGTTCAGTCACTCAGTCGTGTCCTACTCTTTGCGACCCCATGAATTGCAACACGCCAGGCCTCCCTGTCCATCAGCAACTCCCGGGAATTTACTCAAACTCATGCCCATGGAGTCGGTGATGCCATCCAGCCATCTCATCCTCTGTCGTCCCCTTCTCCTCCTGCCCCAATCACTCCCAGCATCAGGGTCTTTTCCAATGAATCAACTCTTCACATGACGTGGCCAAAGTATTGGAGTTTCAGCTTCAGCATCAGTCCTTCCAATGAACACCCAGGACTGATCTCCTTTAGGATGGACTGGTTGGATCTCCTTGCAGTCCAAGGGACTCTCAAGAGTCTTCTCCAACACCACAGTTCAAAAGCATCAATTTTTCAGTGCTCAGCTCTCTTCACAGTCCAACTCTCACATCCATACATGACCACTGGAAAAACCATAGCCTTGACCAGACGGACCTTTGTTGGCAAAGTAATGTCTCTGCTTTTTAATATGCTATCTAGGTTGGTCATAACTTTCCTTCCAAGGAGTAAGTGTCTTTTAATTTCATGACTGCAGTCACCATCTGCAGTGATTTTGGAGCCCAAAAAAATAAAGTCTGACACTGTTTCCATTGTCTCCCCATCTATTTCCCATGAAGTGATGGGACCAGATGCCATGATCTTAGTTTTTTGAATGTTGAGCTTTAAGCCAACTTTTTCACTCTCCTCTTTCACTTTTATCAAGAGGCTTTTTAGTTCCTCTTCACTTTCTGCCATAAGGGTGGTGTCATCTGCATATCTGAGATCAAATTGCCAACATCCGATGGATCATCAAAAAAGCAAGAGAGTTCCAGAAAAACATCTACTTCTGCTTTATTGACTATACCAAAGCCTTCGACTGTGTGGATCACAATAAACTGTGGAAAATTCTGAAGGAGATGGGAATACCAGACCACCTGACCTGCCTCTTGAGAAACCTGTATCCAGGTCAGGAAGCAACAGTTAGAACTGGACATTGAACAACAGACTGGTTCCAAATAGGAAAAGGAGTACGTCAAGGCTGTATATTGTCACCCTCCTTGTTTAACTTATATGCAGAGTACATCATGAGAAATGCTGGGCTGGAAGAAGCACAAGCTGGAATTAAGATTGCCAGGAGAAATATCAATAACCTCAGATATGCCGATGACACCACCCTTACGGCAGAAAGTGAAGAGGAACTAAAAGGCCTCTTGATGAAAGTCTCTTAATCTGTCCTTATTCTTTAAAGTGAATAAAAACCCATTCTTATGAGTTGTATGGGCACTTCTGTTGTGGTGGGACTGTCTACTGTGGGACGCTGGTAGAAAGGGCTGGTTTCTGGCCTGGTTGGTTTTTAGGCCATGCCTCAGGTGATGGCTGCCGCCTGACTTGTTGGCAGCGCAAGGTCTTGGCATGCCTGGCTTTGGGACGAAGAGGATCTGGAGATGATGTTGGCTTGCTGGTAGAAGAGGGTATGGGTCAGAAGTTGATTGGTTGTTGGGCCCAGGGAGGTCCAGGGCTGGTCCCAGCCTGCTGCTTAGTAAGGCCTGGTATTAGATGGCTGGTTACAGGGCTAAGGGAAGTTGTTCTTAGAGAGTTTTTATGTTTTCACATTTGATTTCAGGGAATTGGAGTCTTTTTGTATATTAATCTATGTGTATGTATATACATAATTATATGCAAAACAAATATATTTATACACACACACACACACAATCACACATATATATACACATATGGTATATATGTGGTTTCCCTGATGGTTGAGCAAGTTAAAAAATCTGTCTGCAATGCAGGAGTCACCAGAGACATGGGTTTGATCTCTGGGTCAGGAAGATTCCCTGCAGAAGGAAATGGCAACCCACTCCAATATTCTTGCCTGGAAAATTCCATGAACAGAGGTGCTTGGCAGGCTACAGTACATGGGGTTGCAAAGAGTCAGACATGACTGAGCATGTGGCATCATGCATATCTGTATATATTTAGATGTATATTTTCATATATACATATATTTATACATATGTACCTTTATTTATATATTATACTTCACAAAAAATATTTCCTTGGCCAAGTGGGAATAAAAAGTTTAAAGTTTTTCTTGAGTTTCAAATTCCATGAACTGATCACAAATAATGAATTATACTAGTCAAAGACATATACATGATTTCTACATTAGCAATAGTCTAAATATTCTTCCTGACACATATCTTTAGAAGCCTTGTATTAAGATGGTGATGTCACAAGACAGAAAGAACCTGTATTGTAAGTCATAAGATATAGAAGAGACCCCACAGGACCCACATTGGATTTGACCTGAGCAATAAATAAACATTTGTTGCACTCAGTCAATGAGATTTCAAGGTGTATTACCACAGCAGAGTCTAGCCTAGTCCAACTAAATAAAAATGGATGGAGCTCTGGATAAGTGAAAAAGGAAGCAACTACCCTGAAAATTCTCAACCTTAGATGTCTTTACAAGGGCTTGAAATCTATGTTACCAGTATTCAGAAAACAATGCTCAGAAATTACCATAAAGTGGTCTCTAGTTGATAGCACTCTATGGGGACATCATTAAAATACGCCTAACAAGGTAAGTACTGAAAAACACCCCAAACATGTGCCCCATGTCAAAATTACACAACTAAAACATATGAGGAAACAAGCCACTATTTTTTTAAAAAGCCATTAGATTAAAATAGCAAATTACATTCCCAATGTCTTCAGACATCAGAATCATAAGACCTAGAATATAATATAAATATGTTTTATATTTTTGAAAGAATAAAACATTAAATCTAAAAATTCAGAAAATAATATACTGTCTGAAACAAGCAGACAAATTTTAAAATGAAACAAATAATATAAAAATTGAAACAAAAAGGCTTCCCTGGTGGTCCAATGACTAAGGCTCCGAGCTCCCAATACAGGGGGCCTGGGTTCAACCCCTGGTCAGGGAACTAGATCCCATATGCCATAACTGAAGATCCTGCATGCCTCACCTAAGACTTGACACAGTCAAATAAATAAATAAATATTTTAAAAAATTGAAATAAAAATACTTTGAATATGTGGAAATAGCACGTTAAAGACACCTAAAAAGATTACTGTTAATGAGAAAAATAGGTGTAAATAAATTAGGAAGACAGAGAATGAAAAATAAAGAATAGCAGTTAAGTGCCATGGAGGATAGAGTAAGTTTGAATATATTTTAATTAGAGTTCCAAAATATAATGAATAGGTGCAAAAAAAGGAAATTTGAAAGACATTATCATTGAAAATTTTCCTGAATTGATGAAAAGCATAAATCCTCAAATTCAGGAGATATGATGACTCCCAAACAGGATAAACAAAAGAAAACCACATATGGAAAAATCACAGTGAAAATACAGAACACCAAAGACACCAAGAAGATTGTAAAGCAACCAAAGAGACACGTTCTCTGCAAAGAAATGGCAATTAGACTGACTTTGTCCAGTTAAGTATTGTTCAGTCACCCAATCATGTCCAACTTTTTGTGACCCCCACGGACAGCAGCACACCAGGCCTCCCTGTCCCTCAACATCTCACAAAGTTTGCCCAAGTTCATGTCCATTGCATTCGTGATTCCATCCAGCCACCTCATCCTCTGACACTCTCTTCTCCTTCTGCCCTCAATCTTTCCCAGCATCAGGGACTTTTCCAACAAATCAGTTGTTTACATCAGATGACCAAAATACTGGAGCGTCAGCTTCAGTCCTTCTAATGGGTATTCAGGGTTGATTTTCCCTTAAGATTGATTGGTTTGATCTCCCTGCTGTCCAAGAAACTCTCAGGAGTCTTTTCCAGCACCACAGTTCAAAGGTATCAATTCTTTGGCACTCCGCCTTCTTTACGTCCAGCTCTTTCAACCGTACATGACCACTGGGAAGACCGCAGCCTTGACTATATGGACCTTTGTTGGCAGAATGACATCTCTGCTTTTCAACACACTATCCAGGTTTGTCATACTTTTCCTGTAAGAAGCAATCATCTTCTGATTTCAGGATGCAGGCACCATCCACAGGGATTTTAGAGCCCAAGGAGAGGAAATCTGTCACTACTTCCTCCACTCCCCGCCTCCATTTGCCATGAAATAATGGGGCCAGATACAAAGATCTTAGCTTTTTTAATATTTAGTTTTAAGCTGGCTCTTTCACTCCCCTCCTTCACCCTCATCAAGAGGCTTGTTAGTTCCCCTTCATTTTCTGCCATTAGAATGGCATCATCTGCTTGCCTGAGGTGGTTGATGTTTCTCCTAACTATCTTAATTCCAGCTTGTAAGTCATCCAGCCTGGCATTTCTCATGTGCTCAGCATACAGATTAAACAAGAAGGTAACAGCGGACAGCCCTGTCATACTCCTTTCTCAATCCTGAACCAATCAGTTTTTCCATACAGGGTTCCAATGGTTGCTTCTTGACCTGCACACAGGTTTCTCAGGAGACAGGTAAGATGGTCTGGTATTCCTGTCTCTTTAAGAGCTTACACAGTTTGTTATGATCCACATTCTCAGGTGGTGCTAGTTGTAAAGATCCCACCTGCTATTGCAGGAGACATAAGAGACACTGGTTCAGTCCCTGGGTCAGGAAAATCCCCTGGAGAAGGAATTAGCAACCCACTCCAGTACTCTTGCCTGGAGAATCCCATAAACAGAGGAGTCTGGCAGGCTACAGTCCACAGAGTCACACAGAGTTGGACACAACTGCAGTGACTTAGCACGCACACAGTGAAAGGCTTTAGCATAGTCCATGAAACAGGGGTAGATGTTTTTTTTTCTGGAATCCCCTTGCTTTCTCTATGATGCAGTGAATGTTGGAAATTTGATTTCTGGTTCCTCTGCCCTGTCTAAACCCAGTTTAGATGTCTGGAAATTCTTGGTTCCAGTAATGTTGAAGCCTAGTATGCAAGATTTTAAGCATGACTTTACTAGTGCAGGAGGTGAGTGCAATTGATGATTTGGACATTCTTTACTACTACCATTCTTGGGAACTAGCATAAGGATTGACTTTACTAGTCCTGTGGCCACTGCTGGGTCTTCCAGATTTGCTGATAGTGAGTGTAACACTTTGATAGCATCATCCTTTAGGGTTTTGAATAGCTTTACTGTAATTCCATTGCATCCACTAGCTTTATTGACAGCAGTGATTCCCAAGGCCTACTTGACTTCACACTGGAGAATGTCTGGCTCTGAGTGACTGACCACACTTTGTAGTTATCCAGTTCATTAAGATCTTTTTGTACAATTCTTCTGTGTATTCTTTCCATCTCTTCTTGATCTCTTCTGCATCTACTAGGTCTCTATGGTTTCTGTCCTTTATTGTGCCCTTCTTTGGGCAAAATGTTCCCTTGATATTTCCAATTTTCCTGAAGAGATCTCTAGTCTTTACCTTTCTGTTGTTTGCCTCTATTTTTATGCACTGTTCATTTAAGAAGGCCTTCTTGTCTCTCCTCACTATTCTTTGGAACTCACAGATCACTGCCTTGTGGTGGTGAAGGGGCTTGTGTAATTCAATGAAGCTATGAGCCATGCCATGTAGGGCAACCCAAGATGGACAGATCATAGTGGAAAGCTCTGACAAAATACGATCCACTGGAGGAGGGAAAGGCAAATCACCCCTACATACTTGCCGTGAGAACCTCAGTTAAGTATACATGATAATATTTTGCTGTTCTTTTGTGAATAACTACTTATAAACATAGATAAAATGCAGTATTGTTTAACTCTAGAAAATGTAATTTAATTCACTACATTAATAGACAAAAAAAAAAAAAATGGTGGCTCATCTTATCAGTTCAGTTCAGTTCAGTTGCTCAGTCACGTCCAACTCTTTGCGACCCCGTGAACTGCAGCACACCAGGCCTCCCTGTCCATCACCAATTTCCGGAGTCCACCCAAACCGATGTCCATTGAGTCGGTGATGCCATCCAACCATCACATCCTGTGTTGTTCCCTTCTCCTCCTGCCCTCAATCTTTCCCAGCATCAGGGTCTTTTCAAATGAGTCAGCTCTTCACATCAGGTGGCCAAAGTATTGGAGTTTCAGCTTCAACATCAGTCCTTCCAATGAACACTCAGGACTGATCTCCTTTAGGATGGACTGGTTGGATCTCCTTGCAGTCCAATGGACTCTCAAGAGTCTTTTCCAACATCATAGTTCAAAAGCATCAATTCTTTGGCGCTCAGGTTTCTTTATGGTCCAACTCTCACATCCATACATGACTACTGGAAAAACTATAGCCTTCATGAGAAGGACCTTTGTTGATAAAGTAATGTCTCTGCTTTTTAATATGCTGTCTAGGTTGGTCATAACTTTCCTTCCAAGGAGTAAGCATCTTTTAATTTCATGGCTACAATCACCATCTGCAGTGATTTTGGAGCCCAAAAAAATAAAGTTTGTCACTGCTTCCATTGTTTCCCCATCTATTTGATCATCTTCTAAGTGTATGCTAAAATGGAACTTTTTATGAAACCACAAAGAACAGAAAGTCTCATAAAACTGCATATTTTAAGAAGAATCTAGTCCAACTAGTTCAGAATTTGCAGAAAAAAGTTGTATAAAACTAGTTTGATGCTTAGTTCATCACCTAATATGAGGATATACAAGGGGTAATTAAAGTGTTGATCAGCTGGTTGAGAACAGCCTTTTGCAGAGATCTGTTGGATACTGTGTATTTCTTCCTGGCAACTTTCAAGTAAAGTGGGAAGAAGATTCTTCGAGCTAATAGAGATGAAATACAAGGCAACTGCTTGATATGTATGTCCCTGGAGTTTGGAACTCACAAAGGGTTAGTTTTTTAAACATGCCTGAAAAAATAAAGGTAAGAGATTTTAGCTATAGACCCAGGGCAGCAGAGAGGTTGGGTGGAATCACAGGCTGGTGAAACTTCTGGTGGCATAGTTTTTTCAAAGATGCAACAAATATGAAATCATCATAAATAGGACTTTGTCCAAAAAGAACTTCCTGGAGAGGGGAACAAGCAAATCAAAGAACTCCTGAAAGCATAGAAACTGAGAGTCAGAATCATTAATGCCGAGCTGAAGATGATATAGCCTGTGAGACAGGAATTGAGGTTGAAGGTTACCAGGAGGAAAGCTCCTGGATATACCAGGAATGCTCTCCAGAAAGAAGAAGGCAGCTTTGAATGTCAGCCAAGTCCAGAAGTTTCCAACACTGAAGCAGGAGGATACTTGCTATTTAAGCCTGTTCTTTCCCCCCACGTCTCCTTTTTCTAGATGTGACTCTGGAGGGCCCACAGCAGCTACTGAGCAGTAGAGTGGAAGACACAAGTTTGGAGAAAAGCTGACCATGCTCCTTCCCTACTTTAATCTTCCAGGCCTGAAATACAACCAAGATGGAAAATGGGGAAAGGCTTCAGACAGAAAGTTCAAACTTCAGCTTACCCCCATGCCGATAATTTAGCTACTGAAACGTGATTATTTCTGAGCTTAGAAATGACTGAAGACCAGACGTGGCAGGAAATACACAGGGTCTACATTATACTTCATTCAAGGTCAGAGAAACAACTAGGGCATAAAACAGGTATGACACAAAGGAGAAGAGATGAGAATAAGGCTGTTTTCTGCTCACATTCTGTTGAGTCCTGCTCTTGCTTCAAGGGTTATAATCTCATCAGATGTAGACAAAGCTTCCTATAAAATTAAAAACCCATTCATGCTAAGTAAATAAACAGCAAACTACAAATAATCTTAAAAAATTATTCAATCTGATACCAATCTGAAAAAAGGTATCTATCAATTACACAAAGGGAAACACATCCTGAATGATATAGTTTAAAGATATTCTCCTTGAAAAAAAAAAAAGATATTCTCCTTGAAATCAGTCAAAAGGAAAAACTAGGGTGTTTTCTGTCATTGATTATTTAGTATTGTATAGGAGGTGGTCCTAATCTACCTAGTAAACTAACTTAAATGTATAGTAGTTAAAAATAAAAACCAAAACTGTCATTATTTGAAGGTAACAATGGCTTTTATAGGAAATGTTAAAAAGATATAAGTTGTTAAAATAAGAGTTCACAAGCTTTCATATATAAGATATGTAGAAGTTAATCACATCCCTATTACAGCAACAAACAGAAAACACAAATTTAAAAAATCATTTATAATAGCAACAAAAAAGTAATGGGGTTCCTAGGAAAAAGTATTTTTTAAAAGGTTCATGGTGTTTAAGGAGAAAATTATTAAAATATATTAAAAGATAATAAAGAAGACCTAAGCAAAAAGAGATACATACCACATCCATGAAGAATAAGACTAGATATTAAAGATGCCAAAAATTCCAATTAATCTAGAGGCATCATGAAAACCCAATAAAAATTCCAAGATGATTTTTAATGGAAATTAATAAACACTGAACTTTTTATATGAATGATAAAGGCTAAGAAATGTCAAGATAATTTTGAAAGAGTAGAAGAAAGTGATGGTAGTAGTGGGGGCACAGCAAAGATTTTCATTCTTTAAAAAAAAAAAAAATCAAGTATTTTTATGAAGTTGTAACAATTAAAATGTGTCATGGTGGTAGACAAATAGATGAGTAGACCGTGGAAACAGTCTAAACTAACATATGGAAATTTTATAAATATTAGAGGTGGCATTATAGATTACTATAAAAGGATAAATCATTCAATAAGTGATAGATTATCTACATGGAAAAAAATTGAATGTCTATGCAAAAATATTAGGTAGATTAAAGGTCAAAAGACAATAAACAAATATTTAAATGTTTAGAAGAAAATATAGGTGAATAACTTTTATTATTTCAAGGAATTTTTAACAAGGCACCAAAACCCACAAGTTATAAATATTAAGATTCATAAATCTGAGTACATTCAAAATAAAAATGTCAGTTCATCAAAAGATACCATTAAAGAGGAACAGACACCACAGAATGGGAGAAAATACTTGAAAACCATTTTAAATGGCATAAAATTAGATTCTATCATATGACTAAAATATTACTAAATCAACAGAAGACCAAGAGCCATGAAAAGAATGGACAAAACATGTAAACAAATAATTAAAGAAAAAATAAAAATGACCAATAAACACAGAGGAAAATGTACAACCTTAGAAAAATGCAAATTAAAATCACAGTAAAAGATCATTCTTATTAAGAATTACAGAATTTAAAAAATCTAACAAATCTAACAATACCTAGAAGAACAATGAGAATTTTTACACAATTCTTTTTGGGAGTATAAACTGATACAACTACATTGGAAAACAACTTGCCAATATTTTATAAAGTTAAAAATGCACAAATTCTATGGACCAATAAATTCACTTCTTGGTAACTTCTCTGAGAATCTCTAATACACAATTAAAATGTTTAGATGAGCATTTGCACCAAGTCCATACAGAAATATTTAGAGCGGCACTTTTTTAAACAACCCTTTCCAAGAAGAATGAATAAACTGCGACATATCTACAAGATAAAATACATCAGTGAAAACTATTTCACTAGACTTACTTCTTGGTAAAGAATCCACCTGCAATGCAGGAGACCCTGCTTCGATTCCTGGGTCAGGAAGATCCACTGAAGAAGGGATAGGATACCCGCTCCAGTATTCTTGGGCTTCGCTTGTGGCTCAGGTGGTAAAGAATCTGCCTGCAATGCAGGAGACCTGGGTTCGATCCCTGGGTTGGGAAGAGCTCCTGGAGAAGGGAAAGGCTCACTCCAGTATTCTTGCATGGAGAATCCCATGAACTGTATAGTTCATTGGGTCCCAAAGAGTAGGACACGACTGAGCTACTTGCACTTTTATTTTCCCTTTCAGACTCACACAAACACCACCGATGGACCTCAGAAACAAAATTCTGTCTGAAAATTGTACATTCAAGAATACTACCTATGTTAATGGATTTATTTAAATTAGAATCAGGAAACATAGAGAATTTAACAAAATGAATTGTTAACAACAACCACCTTATCTCTAGTTAATGAAGCTATTTAAAGAGCAAAAAGGGGACTCGAGGAATATAGTAGTATGAGTAGGAAGTAGCTAGTTTCCCTGGGGCTGTGGGAACAAAACTGAAACTCAAACCTTGGAGGAAGTGGCCTAATTAATTGATGCATTGTTTGCAAATCACGAAGGACCCCATAAGGCAGGGATCCAAACCTTTAATGTGACAGGCATCTATAGCTGGTGCCTAGCCTCTGAGGTGGCAGCAACAAGGCTGTTTCTGGGAGGGCCAAAACTGCAAAATGGATTTAGCTGCTGCTTATGGAAGGAACTGATGCTCTACCATGAAAGCAGTTGTCAATCTAAGTGTCACAGCAACTGGAAGCAAACAACAAGAAGCAAATGCCTATTTTCTCCAACCTGCCAGTCTTGCTCTAGTTCCTCTAATAGCACAGCCCAATAGGGAACCAGCTGGTGAAGCAGAAATGTGGTCTGTACAATCTCTGCCCCAGCATCATACAGCAGAGTGTTAAAAGGTTTGGCAAGAGTTGAGAGATAACTGTTGAATAACTGATACAGTGTTTAATGTTTAAAACCTACCAAACAAAGGATATGAGTTTGAGTAAACTCTGAGAGATAGTGAAGGACAGGGAAGACTGGCGTGCTGCAGTCCATGGGGTCACAATGAGTCGGATACAATTTAGTGACTGAACTACAACAACAAACAATATTTTGGGCTTCCCAGGTGGCACTAGTGGTAAATAACCTGCTTGCCAGCTTGGGTCCAATCCCTGAGTTGGGAAGATCCCCTGGAGAAGGGCATATTGCAACCCACTCCTGTATTGTTGCCTGGAGAAACCCATGGACAGAGGAGCCTGGTGGGCTACAGTCCATGGGGTTGCAAAGAGCTGGACACAACTGAAGGGACTTAGAATGCACACGAACAATATTTTATATTTAATATATATGCAGTAAATGTATAAAGAAATGCATGAGAACAGAATACTCAAAATTCGAAATACAGACTACCTCTGACAGCTATAGAGAGAAATGTGATCTGAAAGGGTACATAGAGTTCTTCTGTCCTTTTCAAGCTGGATGATGCATTTCTAAGTATCTTATTCTCTAGGCATATAGGATACCTGAAATATTTTATTTAAAAACCAACCACAGGATGCAGTCCTTTTGTGGAAAGGAAGAAAATGAAAGACATAAACACATCTAAATCTAAAACTGTGAGGCTACCATCTTGTCTCATGGTTAGTGTTTTGTTTACATGGTAAACTTAAGATAAAAGTTTCTACGTTGCAGTAAACATTGGAACATAAATTCAGATTAAGTGAGTGTTTTGACCTGGTACTAAAAGGCAGGTTTTCAAATCTCCTCTATAATGACACTTGCTCCTGGGAAGAAGGACAAATCGTCCATGAAGTCCCCATCTGCTTGTCTGAGGAACATCTGTGGTGATGTGGACTCTCCTATTTTAGGTGGCAGTAACGCACCTACTAGTGAAATTATCCCTCCTCAGTAATAACATCTACTGGCAAAAGAAAGATTTGAAACAACATTTGTTTCAGGTTGTTTAAAAATGGAACCTTAAAAACACATTTAATTTTTTTATCCAATGTTTTAACTTTTATCTGACATTATACAGATTTATTTTGACAACCTACTTAGTTGTTGACAAATCTGTTTTGCTTTCTTGTTAGTGTATTTTAAAGGTTTATGTTGAACATATTTTGTATAAATTTCATAAGATACAAAAACAAACATCAGGAAAACTGCATCTTCAAAATGTGTTTACTTTCATAAGACTGCTTGGAACATGAGCACTAATAAAATTTTTTTAAATGCTTTTGTTAGAAACCAATTCAGACTTGTAGAACAAAACTTGTTTGTGTGACTATATTCAACACATTCATGGAGGAGAGATGCCTCCCAACATCCATCAATTACCAATAAAAGGTAATTGTACTTCACAGATATCTCAATTCCATCCACTTTTCTTCAATCTCACTGCCAATAACTTAATAAAACCTCTCCATCTTCTCTATCTTTGACTACCACCTCAGCCTCACCACTGACAGTGAGTACATAATGGATTCTTTCTGGAACAAAACATCTGGTCAGTATCCGTGTAAATGTTAGCAAATGACATTTGCACCTGAAACATTTATTAAATATCTGGTATTTGATTGATGTGATATTACAGAAAAAGAAAGCTAAAAATAAAGTAATAAGATAAATAAGACTAAAATATCAGAAAAAATTTCTCTTAAGAGCTTTTGTTTGGTAACTTGATTACATAAACTGTGAAAAGTTTCCTTACTCCATCAGTGACTATATATAATAGCAAAGCATGGAAAATGTGAAAGCACTCATATTGAGAAGTATTACTATTGCAGGAAAGAGAGTGGGGTGCAACAGGATGGTCACATCCCAGGTCACGGCTGAGTCCCTTGGACTGCTGCCAAGTATGGGTTCTTGGCTTCGAATAGGAAAGAATTCAAGTGAGAACTTTAGTAAAGTAAAAGAAGGTTTATTCAGGGAGAAATACACTCCATAGACAGAGTGTGGACCATCTTGGAAGGCTAGAGGCACCAGGATATACTGTTGTCAGTTTTTATAGGGGTGGGTAATTTCATAGGCTAATGAATGGGAACAGTATTTCACATATTTAGGGGAAAGGGTGGAGATTTCCAGGAATTGGGTCACCGCCCACTTTTTGACCTTTATGGTTGACCTTGGAACTGTCATGGCAGCTAATAAGTGTGTTGCTTAGCTTACTGTTGTGTTGCAATGAGTAAACTGAGGTTCAAGATCCAGTGGAAGTTGACTAGTCTGCCATCTTGGACCTGTTTGGTTCTAATCAGTTAGAACCAAACTGATTGCCATGTCCTCAGGCTATATCATTCCTTTAAAGTCGGTGCCCTGCCTCCCTTCCTGTCTCAGTATGTGATATTACTACTCCTCACTATGGGTGAGGAGTTCAGTTCAGTTCAGTCACTCAGTCGTGTCTGACTCTCTGCAACCCCATGGACTGTGGCACACCAGGCTTCCCTGTCCATCACAGGAGAGGAATTCAGGGTTGAATTCACTATCATCCCCTCTTCTCACAGGAGTGGGTCTCTAACATATCTATTGGGGGTGCTAAGTCACTTAAGTCGTGTCCAACTCTGCAGCCCCGTGGACTATGGCCCAAGCTTCTCTCTCCATGGAATTCTCCAGGCAAGAATATCTTGGAGTGGGTTGTTATGCCCTTTTCCAGGGGACCTTCCAGACCCCGGGACTGAACTCTTGTCTCCCTGAGGCTCCTGCGTTGCAGGCAGATTCTTTACCACTGAGCCATCATGTAACACTTCTCTGAGACCTCATTTATAGTTTCAGATAATTGACCAGGGGTAGTCACCAGACCCTAAGCTAACCAATCAAATTCTGTCAGGAATTTGTAGTTTTTACCAACAGTCACAGAAACTAGGTGTCAATGGAGTAAGACCCTATTAATACCAGTGTAGTAAAGAGAAGACCCACAAATGCTGCTTCAGAGAGCCCTAGTTCCTCCCTGGTTGATCAAATCTTCTTAGGGCCTGTGAGATAAGTCAGCACCCACCTAATAAATTGCCCTTTATGCTAAAGCTAAGGGAGCTTCCAAAAGAATAATTCTTTAAATATAGTAAGTAAAATATCATCTGACTGAGTTATATGATGTAGTCTGTTACCTACACAGAGCCAAATTCAGTTGGCAACCCTGGAGAGAACCAAAACTCCATGGAGAAGGGGTCATTGAGGTAAGATTTTTGTTTGGACCATTGAAAACACTGAAGAGATAGAGAAATTAAAACCTAGGAGGGATGAAAAAGGAAAAAAATGGCTTCTATGTTATTACATAGAATAAAAAAGAAAATTTTATATTTTTAGGGAAAATTTCTCATTTTTAATGAAGTAAGAAGGCTTACAAAAAGAGGTAGAAATGTAAATAAGGATTTTAAAACACACTTCTTTAATTCAGGACATTCAGTCTATAAACATTTCTTGGACATCTAACATGTGGGCAAGGAAGTAAACTAATGAAACTTCCTCCCAATTTATGTTTATAAAGTTATATAAATTTTTCTCTCATGAGACTTTTAAACAGAGAATAGGTGAAACCCAAAAGCATTCTAACTAGTAGTTCAGAATAATGACAATTCCTTATTTTAATTATTTAAAGACGTTATAATCATGAAATCATACACTAAAAACCAGAGAGACACACATGGCAGGCAAGCCATGTTTATTCATAACCAAATGATTTACATGGATTAATCCCATAATAGAAGTCAGGAAATTGTAAATCTTAGCTAAATTTAAGCACAATCCTCCAGAGGTATTCATTGCTAGAGGGAAAAATAACATTTTTAAACAGTTTTGAAAACAAGGTTAGTAGCTAATATTATTAATATTCTAAAGCAGTCCTCTAAGACACAGCATAGACAAATCATTGATTTTTACATTTATCTTTCTTGGGACTTCTGTAGTCACTTCAAGGTGTCTTCATGTAATCCACTCATACCAGAGAATGTTTTCAAGGATATTGTAAATAATTAACCTTCTCACAGTGGAGTTCAAGTGTCTCTCTGTGATAAAGCACTTGAACACCTCAAAAGCATAATTATAGGCATACCCTTGAGAGTTGGGATATATCAAGTTCTCAAAATGAGGGTGGCTATTAAAACTGATATAGCAGCAATTAGTTATGAATTTTCTCTATTACTCAGCCTGCTGGATTGTGTCAGTGAAATATAATTCTGCCTAAAGGAGTTCACACCATTTCTGATTGCCACTCTCAATCCTCAATCTTGAATTTATTATAGGTTTTGAAAAGCAAAGCCATCAAAATTGATTTGCCTTCCCTTTTTCTTTTCTCCCACTGTTGAATCAGTTATATGCTAACATAAAGTCACATCTAAAGTAAACTTCTTTCTTATAGATAAATTATTTTTGGAAAGGAAATAATGCATTAATTAATATTATAATAAAAAAGAACCCTTGCAGAATAAGGAATCATTTAACTAGGTGACATATAAATGTTTGTAGATTTAATGTCTTAAAAATTATGGCTTTAAATGTATGAAATAAAAAGTTAAGAATTTTGTCAAATATCCAAAAGGTTCATAAAGATGTCCTTTATTAAAAAAAATTCTGACTTTCATCTAACATGTACTTTCACCAGCAATAACATGTAATTTTAAAATGCAAAATAAATATTTTTATATTCTTATCAATAAATAAATTCATCTAGTACTCAGGATATTTTTAAATCTCTAGTCTAGACCTCCACCATCCCTTTGACCTCATCTACCCTGTGACACCAGTTATCTCTATTCAGCTCCTTTCTCCCAATTCTGACTTCCATATTGTGTTTCAGAGACTTTGCTCATTTTTCCCCTCTTCTTGGTGTGCTTTTGACCATAGTCACATGGCTTACTCTCTTAGGTCCTTTAAATGCCTGTTCCAAGTTCATCATTTTCTAAAAATACCATTTTACACCTGCACACCCATGCACACACTTCTCTGATCAATTTTCCTTAGCCTACCTTTGTTGTTTGTTTTTTATAGCATTCATCACCCCTCTGCCATGTTTCTATCTCTATTTCATGTCTTTTATCTATAGAAAGTATATTTTATTAGGGAGAAACTTATTTTATTAACTGTTGTATTCCCAATCGTAATGTACTGCCTGGCATTCAGTAGTTGTTAAACAATAATTTTGGGGTAAATAAGTGAATGAATAATAGAAATCGATTTTTTAAATCAAATACAAGTATTGTTTTTCATCCTTGGTGTTTCAACATTAAAATTCTGATTATTTTGTCATAAATCTTCAACCTACCTATAAGTATTTCTCTTCTATAATAGTTTTTTTATTCTTATAACTTTAATTAGGTCATAAATAAATACTAAATGCTGGAAAACACCATACCCATAGCCATCCATAGTAAACTAATTCAAGTATCAATGCATTGGTCAAAACAATAAGAAACAAAATCTAAAACCATTTCACAGACTATAACTGCTTCTCCCAGTGACCACTATCTTCCAAAACCATAACAGAAAGGAAGGAAAAAAGGAAAAAGGAAGAAAGGAAGGGGAGGGAGGGAAGGAGAAAGGGAAGAGAATTAGATGAACTTTTTAAACTAGGCATGGTGCTTTAAGGTTAACACTTTTCTGATCCCTTTTTGTATCTATTGTCTCTAGTTTGCATCACGTAATCTTAGATTCTTCATGTATTGGGTTGGCCAGAAAGTTCATTCATATGGAAAACCCTGAACAAACTTTCTGGCCAACCCAACAGAAACATTCAAAAGGCAATTCACTGAATATGCAGTCTTTCAGTATGTGATCATTATAAAGGCAGTAATGGCCAGTGATGGGAAATCCAACAACTCTGCAACAGTTGAACACAATAATCAATTCCTTCCCTGGAGTATAATCTTGCATAAAAATATTACTCTTGAACATGTATAAAACATAGCTTAATTTCTAATAGTTTTCTAAGTCATTTGATTTTTACTCATCTGTTCAGTATTTCCAATGAATAGCACATGCCACTCAAATGTGATAAGATGAAATCCAATTGAGACCCATTCTCTAATCACACCCTTTGTAAGCTGAACTTTACTTATAGTCTGTTGAATAACAAAGCTTTAGCACCAAATTTTATATAACAAAGTTTCAACACCTTAGTTATCTTTCAATGGATATCTGAGAGTCTGTAGTAGCAGGTAGAATAGGGAAGGACTAATGCAGGATGGCATAACCAAAACTGATCATTAAAAAACAGACCTACTGTGTGGTATCTAGATGACCAATAAGGCAAGAGTGCATATTAAGAGGAAAACATTATGTGTGATTATACCCAAATCACTAAATATCTCAATATGGGTTATTATTTCCAGAAAATAACATACATGATTTAATAGAGTAGTAACTGGACAAGTGTTATTTGTGATAAGGGCTATGAAAAGGAGTGAACAAAGAAGTTGAGAAAATAAGTAACATGAGAATGGACATTAAGGACTTATTTCAGACAGAGTGATCAGGAAGAGTCTCTGTAAAAAGGTAGCATGCAGAGTGAGACCAGAATGACTGAATGAAGTTGGTCATGAGAGGCAGGACAAGGAGTGTTCAGGCAGAGGAAAATATGGGCAAAATCCCTAAGCCTGGGAAGAACTTGGTATATCTAAAGAAGTAAATGCAACACAGGATATAAGGAACACAGTGAGCAGGAGGGAGAGAGGGCAAGTCAGGTAAAGATTTGTCATATAGAGCAATTCTGTATCCAACAGAACACTCTGAGCTGTTGTAAGTAGCAGAAGGCCATGTACAAGTTTATAGTTTTAATCGTGTCTCTCTGGCTGCTGTATGGAGAAGAGAATGGACAGGACCAAGAGTGGATGCAGGGAGGCTCCTACAATAGTCCCCTGGAGAAGAGGCATTGCTCTAAATGAATGGGTGTTACCAAAGTTTAAGAAAGATGACTACATTGGAGATACATCTGGGAGGAAGAACTGATTAGGGTGGATGGGAAGACTGGATGTGAGGTATGAGGGAAAGAGAGAAATCAAGGATGGAACTTATATTTCAGTCTTGGGCAACTAAGGGAATGATGGGAATACCTTACTAAAAGGAGAAAAACTTTTGAGATGGGAATGTGAAAGAGGTAAGAATATAGTTAGGTGGGGGAAAAAAATTAAGTCTTCAAAAATGTTATGTCTGGGAATTGGTGAGAGTTCCACCCAAGCTTGGGAGACAGTGTGATATGAAAATCAGCAGTTCAGAGAGAGGCAAGGGCTGGGAGTCAAAACCTGTTTGATACCATCTTCAGATACATGTCAAACATATGTGCAAAAGGGTAGGGAGGCTGTGTATTAGCACTTGTGGGTAATATTTTCTGCAAAAAGTGTGATATAGAACTAAAGCAGTAAATATGAAGCCCATCTGAACTGACAAAAGACTTGAAACTACCAATCTCTCTCTCCCTCTTCCAGTTTTCCTCTTCCTCACCTCTGTTCATTGATTTCTTTCTATATATTGTTTAGAAGTAAAATCTGAAACTTGGTTTTGGGGAAATGTGCAAGTGAGTGGGCTTTACCCACCTATAGCTTTTTTGATATGAAGCTATGAAACCTGAGTTGTTGAAGAAAAACTGTGGCCACAGATCAGCTTGGTAGAGAGTTCTCTGTATTATGGTTGAGGACCCAAGCCCAGCCAACAATAATTTGGTACGTTCCACCTGTATGCCATTTTTCCTGTGATGCACCCCTGAAAGGAAGGATGACTGTGGCCTAGGGTAAATCTGAGATACCTAAATGCCACCATGTCATCATTATTTCTGAGAAAGCTCAATTTCCTCATTTAGTCTCAGACTGTACCTTTGCTAATTGACTTGGAGAATTCAATAAATAACACACTCACTATATATATCATTTCTGTTCTTTTAGATCATACTCTTAGTGAGTATGAATACTCTGATGATTCCATTCAACTTGTAACAGATCCAGGCACCTGCTTCTGGGCTGCAGCACAACTCAGCTGCAGAGTTTTTTAAATGCTTTGGCAATTGAAGTGCATCTTCACTATTGAATGGCATCCTTCATCTGTAAAGCCATTTACAAACTTTACTGATCAAGCTGTACATTTCTGAGTTGGAATTTAATCTTCAGAGCCTTCTGCAAAATGAGCTGAATCCTTTACTAACCATGGGCAATGGCAGAATTTATTTGGTTTGCAGCAATTTGCATTATTTGCTTATTATACCCCTTGGTTCCTGCTTCAGACTGCTGTGCAGAGTTACTGGAGCTGGGAAATCACTCTCCACATCATCCAACTCCCAAAGTGACAGCACTTTGGTTGTGGATGAAATGTCTTCTTAATGTGAGGATCTCAACTCACGCATGCACATATCCTCCCTCTGTGCCCACATGATGCCACACAGTGAGTGCTGACTGGACATCTCTTCATAAACCTATATGAAGTTATGATGTTCCAAAACATTAAACCAAAAGCAATATTACTCCATGTGGTCACAGATGCTATATGACCTCCTTCAGCCTAACACAGCAAACACTGCTTTTGTTCCTTGTAAATCCCTACTGCAATTAAAATTATTCCTGAGATAAAGCCCACCGCCCTTACTCTGGAAACAGTGCAGTAGATTAAACAGTATGACAATGTAGAATTATTTTAACCAAACCTAGATATAAGTTTATGATTTCTCCTCCAAAAAATAGTTTTATTTCAACTAAAATATAGTAAATCGATGACTCAAAATCCCATGAAGAATTCAAACACAGACTTTTATTCCTGGTTAACAAACCTAGACAGACTGTATGGATAACTATAACATAGACAGAGCAGTGTTTTAAGAAATAAACTGCTCCTCAATACCCTGACAAACACATTGTTTCATAGGGAGAAACAATTAACACTTCTAGAAAATGATTGTATCCACATCCATTTGTATCTGAACCAACATCTAGACTTCTCAGGTGAGATCAGGATACTTGTTTCATGCTTGCATCACTGAATAGCAAGAGGGTTTTTGACTGGGTAAGATAATACCTAGAGTTTAATTCTGGTGTATCAGAAGATAAAGCACTAAATTGTCCAAAAGATTATAAAATTTATGTTTTAGTACCACATAGACATTAACCATACAGACATTAGACCAGATAAAAGAATATATACAATCTTGAGAACCAAAATATAAAAACTCATTTATGCTTGCTGAAGATTTTTCTCAAGAGAGCACATAAAAATGACTAAGGTTGCCTATAGTATGCAGACAAAAAGATATATAGCCCAGTAATAAAGTCAGGAAATATGTTCTATATTAACAGATTCACTCCTCAATCCATAAATTTTATGCAAGAAAGATTAAATAATCTTTATTTAATGACATGACAGAATTTATTAAAAATAAAATACTTAAAAATCTTCACCTTTTTTCCTTAAAACATATCTCCACATTTTCTTAGGTGAGATTAGTACCAGCAATAATTGCCCCTTTGATGGCTTTTTCATATATGTTCTAAGCTTGTCTACCGAGAAGTAAATGTTCTAAAAATCATGTTAAATTATAAGAACTATAGAATATCACACTTGGATTCTTTAACATTTTGAAGCCTGCATCTAACAGACTATAGGCATTTTAACAGTCTATAGCTATTTTTAAAAAGTAGCTTTTGAAGGTTTTGTTAAATGTATCTTTCCTTTTGCCCTAATTCCACTTCCATCCTGGGCAGATTTCTCTGGGTTCAGGACTCCCTATTGATTTTGAAAGCTGCTTCCTGGGGAGTCGTACTAGAAGTATTCCAAGGATCTACTAGATGTCAATAAGAAAGGTTTAATTTCAAGAATGTGTTCCAAACTATTTATATTTAATCCTTTTATAAAATACATTGTGGGGAATGAGATATTTCAGAATATTTTTAAATAATAATATTAGAAAAGATGTAGCAGTGCCTTTTATTATTTAGTTGTTTTCTAGATAATTTGTACAGCGTATACCCTAGTGGAGACATGCTCACAAAGTCTTCTATCCTACTATTAGATTTTTGCCAAATACAAAAGGGCAGAAGACAATTCAAATGGAACCAGACAAAGAAGTAAAACCCGAAAACAAAACTATTCCAAGTTTAAAGATGGAACTTTACAGTTGACCGGTAACTTGCTTGTTTGCTTGAAATAATGCAACTTTTCCTGAAATGAGTAATATGCTCCTCTCTGGTCCATACAGGGGTCCTACACGGAACGAAGGGTGACTAGAACTCCACCTAGATTTGGAAAGGTAAGCACTTACCCATAATTCTTTGCGGCTACCAAAGATGATATATAGTACTGAACTTGTCACCTGGGCATTCCTTCCCGGCTCTGGGCCTCAACGGAGAACCCAGCGCTGCTCACGCAGGTGCACAAGTTCACCCAGCAAAGTCTGAGGGGCTGCAAGCTGCGACCACCATACTGAGGCACCCTGGAGGCCGCTAATCGTGCCACTGCTGCCATCCTGAAATCCATCTCCTGGGCCATTGCCCGAAGGCCCGAGAAAGAAGGCCACTGCTCGAGAAAGGCCGCCCCAAGATGGCGGCGGCGGCGGTGCGCTGGCGGGCCCTGAGGCGACAGCGAGGTGGGCGTCGTGAGGCCCCACAGTCCCTGAAGAGAGTGTTGCGTGAGCAGAAGAGGCCGCGGTGGCCCTGCTGCAGACTGTCGGCTGCTCTCCCTCTTCGCCCGCGTTCTCCCCTCAGCAGCCCACCTGCTCTGCTGGGGCCTGCGCCTGGGCCGCTGCCTAAATTAATGAGGAAGAAAAAAAGGAGAAAGGGGAAGAAAAAGGAGCTGGATAATACAACCTAGAAGGGCTGCTGAGTGACTCATGCGAGAGAGGAGATGAGAAGCTCTAAAGGATAAGAAGCTGAATTTATGTCTTCTACTCTCCTGCCACTGGAGACTGTTCCAGGATGCAGTTGTTTCAGAGTGGCTCCGGGAAGATGTCCTGGGAAATTCAGCAACAGGTGAAACTGGCTGCGAACTGTTAGCCGAGCAGTTTGGGCACCCTTTCTCCCGTGGGCCTTTGTGCTTGGTAAGTATAAAAAGAATCTAAGGTGTTTACCCCTTGCAGGAAAGTTTACTAATAAGGAAAGAAAGAACAGGTCACGAAGAGCTGGACAGGCCTGAGCACACACAAAGAAAGAACACCCCAAGAGAAAGCTGGGCCACGCCAAGGGAGGCAGTGTTCCTGGAGCGCTGGGATAGAATTTTTAAGGCAAGGCCTTTTGCATAATCAGGGGGTTGTTGATTGACAGCTGTAGATTATATAACAAGATGCTCTACTGCACATGTCCTTTGCATAATTCATAGTCTGTTAGAATTGGATGTATGGATTCATGGAGTATTTAGGAGCAGTTAATGTGTGTGTTCTAAGTCGCTTCAGTCCCGTCCATCTCTGTAACCCCAAGGACTGTAGCCCGCCAGGCTCCTCTGTCCGTGGGATTTCTCAGGCAAGAATACTGGAGTGGGTTGCCATGCCGTCTTCCCAGGGATCTTCCTGACCCACCGACTGACCCTGCCGTTTCTTATTTCGCCTACAGGTGGGTTCTTTTACCACTAGCGCCACACGGGAAGCCCTGAGTCCAGAGACCGCCAAAAGTTACTTTATTACAGGATAGTGTGAGGTATGTCATGTGCTAGAGGAGGGAAAGCCCCACCAGCCGCCCAGTGGGGAGCATTTTGGAGCGCGGGTGGGGGGACTGACTTGGTGTTCTGATGGCTGATGGGAGCGTATTAAGGACTGCTGCTGCTGCTAAGTCGCTTCAGTTGTAACCGACTCTGTGTGACCCCATAGATGGCAGCCCACCAGGCTCCCCCGTCCCTGGGATTCCCCCGGTAAGAATACCGGAGTGGGTTGCCATTTCCTTCTCCTGTGCATGAAAGTGAAAAGTGAAAGTGAAGTCGCTCAGTCGTGCCCAACTCTTAGCGACCGCATGGACTGCAGCCTACCAGGCTCCTCCGTCCATGGGATTTTCCTGGCAGGAGTACTGGAGTGGGGTGCCATTGCCTGCTCCACGTATTAGGGGAGGGGCTGGTAAATTGCTTGGTGGAAACAGGCGGGGATTGGATATTTAGCTAAACAGGCTGCCTCTCATTGCTCTCAGCTAAATTCTGCCTAACACATCCTGAGGCAAGACCTGCCTTATTGGTCACTCAAGATCTCCTGGGATCAAACCTTGCAGTCGGTGGGGTGCTAGCGGATAGCTTTGCCTCAGGCTCTCTTTTCTAGGAAATGTGGTCTAATACTGGACTTTAGTGAGGTTTGTACATGTTGAGTTGGAGGCTCTGTAGGACATCCAAGTGAAAATAGCCAGCAAATAAGTAGGTACAGGAATCTAAAGGGCTATCTGGACTGAGGATAAGGCATTTTACAGTGGGAGGTAGTGGAGTATGCATGATTTGATTCCTTTGATGCATTATTTTATATTCAAAATTGACAAATGTATTATTTTTCTCATCGAGTGTCTACTATTTGCTAGCATGAATCCTGCAAATAATGGTCTTATAGTATGAAGCCATTGGAAAAATGTCATATTGTATGAAGACTTTTCATCTGGGATCCATGAACTTGGATGAAAAAAGAAAAACTGACCTCCTTATTTTCACTAAACCATAATTGATGTTTCAATTATGGATAGAGAAAATAAACCACAGTAGTATTAACAGTACTTGTTATGTTGTCAGCAACAGAAATCACAGATATTTTCCTATCATGTTGTAGTTGTCAAGGGTAACTTGACTCACTATTGTTAAATTATGGCCTGTTAAATTATTAGACCTACTGGGAAACGTGGTGTGTAGTCAGTACACAGTCATATGTTAATTGTTCTGTCACAAAATGTTTCTAATATTTTCATAACTTTTTTAACCCTAGGTATTTTTATAAGCTTAAAAACATTATTCTGAGAATGGAGTCCATAGTATATTATTAGATTGCTTGGGCTGCCAGAAAAAGCACTTCAAACTGAGTGGTTTAAACATCAGAAATTTATTGCTTTATAGTTCTGGAGGCTAGAAATCTAAGATCAGAATCTCAGTTAGATTGGTTTCACCTGAGGGCTGTGAAGAAAAACCTTTTCCATGCCTCTCTCCTGCCTTCTTGTGGTTTGCTGTCCATCTTTGATATTCTTTGACTTTGTGGAAGCATCACCCCAATCTCTGCCTTCATCTTCACATGACATTCTCCCTGTATCTGTCACCAAGTTTCCCCTTTTTATAAGGACACCAGTCATATTGGATTATGCTTCACTCTAATGACATCATTTTGATTTATCTCTAGAAAGACCCTATCTCCAACAAGGTCACATTCTGAGTTACTAAGGGTTGGAACTTCCACATATCTATTGCTGTGGAAGGGGAAGGGGGGCACAGATCAGTCCATAATAATAGGCGTCACAGCTAGAGCAGCCCCAGTAATCAGAGAGGATAAGAATGCTATTATGGAAGAATATTCAACATTAAAAGTATTTTATTATAGTCAGATGAGAAAAAATAAGATGAAAAATGGTGATTATTTTATAATATTTGCTTTATTATGCAATTTTTTCATATATTTATCTATATATAGATGGGCAAAGTAGTGACAAAACCCACTCCAGTATTCTTGCCTGGAAAATCCCATGGATAGAGGAGCCTGGCAGGCTGTATAGCCCATAGGATGGCAAAGAGATGGACTTAACAACTAAAGAACAACAGTGTTTTTTTATATGTCAGTGAATATATATATAAAGGTTGTAATACCTTTTACCATGCATAAAAAAAAATCAGTGGTTTTACTTCAGTGTTTAAATTGAGGGAATTTGGGTAGGTTTACTTTCTCCCTTGTACTTTTTGAAATTTTCACATGTTCATTATGTTAACATTTTAAGTGATCTGTATCTCTAAAATAAAAGATGTTACATAATATTCAAGATTATAAAGATAGAAGTATCTCCACTCTTTTGAGCCATAATTAAACCCTAAAATTTTGCTTTTAATTGTCTCAATTCTGAATGCACCTACCCTAAGTATTTAATAACTTTTCTCCTCTTAGTTTCATAGTTTTCCAAAGGGTAGGCTTTGTTAAATACACACACACACACACACACACACCAATGTGGCTTTAATTACCAATGAGCCCTCATAAGTAAAGCAGTACATGTATATGACTTTCAGTAGGAATATGTGAGTATTTATGTTGTATACATGTATTCAGAAATAAATTTCAAGTAAGGTCAGTGAAGAAAATTCTATGCAGTAAAAAAAAATGTTAAAGAAATGAGAAAACAGTAGTGATGAATGAGGCAAGTGCCTTCAGGACATTTGAAGAACAGCAGGAGGAAAGCAATTGGCTGGATTGCATGAATAGTTATCCAAGTCACCAATTCATTGGTGTTTCTTCAGAGACCTAACTACCATATATACAAAGTAAAAGTCAAAAACCAGTTCAACCAGAAATAAATAGAACATAAAATTTTAACAATTGCTTGAATAATAGATCTAATCCTCCTTGGTATTTTC
Source organism: Cervus canadensis (assembly GCF_019320065.1). Classification (NCBI taxonomy): domain Eukaryota; kingdom Metazoa; phylum Chordata; class Mammalia; order Artiodactyla; family Cervidae; genus Cervus; species Cervus canadensis. The sequence continues at coordinate 49,780,384 of NC_057409.1, read as the reverse complement.
CCCTTGAAAAACTTCAGAGCATTGTCACAATTCTCTTCTCTTATCCAATATCAGTGTACAAGGAAGGACGTTAAGTTGCATATAAGATGTTACATTGTGCCAGAAAATATTTTATTTATTATTGTCTTTGGAGCTACCCCAAACTCTGTTTTGCCCAAGCAGTCAGAATAACAAATATGTTTAGAAAATAGTTGTTTTAAGTAGAGGAATACCACAAATTAAAATAGAAAAGGACAGAAATGTGGAGATTATATAGAGAGTATGATAGTCTATAAGAGTGACTCTAGCATGGATTGTCTGTGATGCAGCATTTGGCAAAGCTCTGGTCTTGGCAGTCTGGGCTGGAATTAACCTTTAGGATGTTTAAAATGATGAGATATTCTGCTCTCCTTCCAGTTCTTTAGGCATTGGGATTAAAACTAAGCTCTGACCTGAAGCACCTCCTTGGTTCTTAATTGTTTAAATTATTTATGCTCCTTGTGCCTCAGTTTCCTCTTGCGTAAAACTGTCACAATAACCATCACTTGGAATTATTATGCAAATTAAATTAGGAAACACATGCAAAACAGTTTTTTAAGTCTCTGGAAAATAATAAGCCTCTAAACAGTGTTAACTACTATGAGTATTATTACCATTGTTTTTTTCTCATTACATCCACATGGAAATTATTTTCACAGGGATTTTCACAGTAGTTCAAGTTAGCTTAGATTCATCAAGAAACCACTAGGAAAACAAAAGGAAAATGTCACATATCTACCATTACTCATGGATTTTATCCAATTCCTTTTGCTGCTCTGCACTTGGCTAGTACAAAGACACTCATTAACACTTCTGAAGCATGTTGGTTTTGTGAGTGATCTCTGTCTGTCTTTTGCTGACTCAGATCCCTCACTTGTCCTTTCTTGCTTTTTGTTCTGGTTTTCTCTCAAAGATTTCAAGGGGAAAAAAGGAATCTGGTCTCTGGTTTGGGCTTCACCTTCTGAAAGCTTGATTTGTGGTAGGAATGGAAGCAGCATTTTAACCTCTGGTGACACTTCATTTCAGAAAGCTGCTTGAAAGGATCTCAAGGGATCAATATCAGAAGTAGTTGCAGGTATTGCTATGTTATTGGTCAGACAACAGAAGCTACCTGTTTATAGCAAGAAAGCGGAAACAACTAGCTGGTTAAAATCATAGATCATCAAAGTAAACTCCATGAAATGAAATTTTAACATAAATATGCTGTAGTTTACCAAATCTGTATTTTGACTTACGGATTTTTAAGGCATTATGATACAGAAAGGAAATGTGAAAATACCATCTGTACAACCACTATTTTGGGAAATTCAATAATGCAATGTAGAAAAAATTGACACACTGGCACGTAAGCAAAAGTAAATCAATCTAGATTTAAAGAAGTAAAATAAGCCAGATTCAAATCCATTTAAAATGTTTTTTTCCCCTGAAAGGAGGAAAAACCAAACATGAAATACACACTTCTAGTGTCATTGGAATAGAACTAGTTATGAGACTTATGATATTATTTCTCTTGTCATTCTACTGTTTTCCCATAACTTCTCAGTCCCAAGCACAATGGTGCATTTAAGATATTTGCGTGAGATCACAACTCTCATTGACTTAGAAGGTAACAATAAAAATTCAGTAAAATCATACTGTACATGAAACCACTTTATGAGGATAAAATTAATAACATCATAATATTGACCCATGTTCAGTATGCAGGTGGAATTTTTTAATTGCATTGTGTATGTATTCTACCTTGTATGGGCTTATTCTAAAAGTTCTGAGAAAAATTACATACACAAATTCAGAAGACAATAAAGTTACCATGTGAGGGCTTACCATATAAGAGCTCTTGTAACTCTGTGAACTTAAACATAATCTAGTCTTGCGTGCTACAGATATTAGTTGGTCTCTTTTTGTCTCCTAAGCTAAGGGGTAAAATTCTCCATTTTTTGTACATTTATGAGCTACTTTTGTAGGAGCTCATAAAAGTTCAAATTGAATAGTAACTATCTAATTTTGTATCTTCAGTATCTTCGTGTGTACAGATTATTGCTGGAACTGGCAGTAAAATTTTGCTGAAAGCAGTGTTATGCATCATGTTCTAAGCTGGCTTGCTGGCATAGTATCACATGTAATATTATAAAACAGTTTGTTCAAGTCAACCTCAACTGAAGCTACTGTGACAACATTTTGCAGATGATGAGACTTAATTGCATGGAAATGTCATTTCTCAAAGATCCTAGAAACAAAGGACAAAATCTAGATTCAAGAAGAAACTTCATGTTAACAAGGTTACCAGGAATCAGCCTTGGGTGAGGAGATAAGATCTGGGACATCCTGTATTTGATTTGATGAAATTACAAATATAATTTTAAATTCTTAAAGATAGACAATTCTCTTAACTGATTAATCTTCTAATGAGCAATTTTATTTTTAAAATAGATATTAAATGTTTATTAAAATAATAAAAACCTAACTATTGATATGCAAAAGTTACACAAGTTTTCAACAAAGTATATAGGAATTTTTGCAGCATATTGACCACAAAAAGAAAATGACTATATAAGCTTGCAAGAGTGAAATTTATTTTTAGTGGTCCAGCTTCTAATATGTAAGATATAACCTGTTCTACAGTGACATACCAGTTATGCTTCATCAAACTGATTATATACCATTTCATGAGGATGTAATCCACTGGGACTTAAGTAGTCCAATGTAATCAGTTATAATAAGATGGATCAGTACAAGTTGTAAAAATATCAAATCCTCCAAGCAATAGATCAAGACAGATAAAATTTTATATTTTGATGATCTCTAGGTCCTGGTAAATAGTCTATAAATATAGGGCTTTTATGATTTAGTGGCAACCAATTTTTTATAAGAAAGTCAGCACAGTAAATGCTTTCTTTAAGCCCTATCCATGAAACAGTCATTATCTTTAGTAAAAAAGCAGGCAAATGTTTTTTTCTCTTTTCAGAATTCTTCTTACTTGATAAATCACAAGTCAGTGGTTTCTCTGTTTTCTGGCATAGTATGAATCTTACAACTTTTCTGAAAACCATTTAGCATAAACCCTCCCCACCACCACCTCACACACATACCCCATACACCAAAAACAAGCAAATGCACAACCTTGGAGTGGAGACTAGGTAACAGTGGATAGGAAAAAGGTTGCATACATGAAACTTCTCTTCACAAGGACTAGAAGTGAAAGAGAACCATTCACTTCTCTTTCCATTCCCCTTCACAACAAATCTGGTAGTTCAGGCATGAAAACAGGGAAATGAGCTCAGGCCTGGGGAGAGACAGCTGCCCTGCCCACAGTCCCACTCTTTTCTCTCCCCCTTTCCATTTTAGTTGTATACAATCCACATGAAAACTCCACCTTGAGAAAAAGAAAATGTGGATGGAGTAAATTAAACAGTTTACAATTAAACTAACTTTTGAAAATTGGAGGTAATGAAAGCTTACAGCCTCTCTCTCCCATCTCATACTTGCCTGCACCCTACACCTCCTCCCTGCATCCAGAGCACCCCTTCCTCCCTCCCTCCTCCTCTTCTCTTCCTTCTCCTCATTTTCCTACTCTTGCCCTCCCCTCTTCTCTTCTTTTTTCTCTCCCATTTCCCTCCCTCTCTTTTTCTCCTTCCATCCTTCTCTTCCCTTTCTAGTATAGCTTTATTCTCAGGCCTTCTCTTTCTCTCAGTAGCATAATCTCTACCAGTTAAATGATGGAACAGAATGTCAAGGGAATTCATATTCTATAGACTAATAATAACTAACATTTATCAAGTGTTGCATATGCCTAAGCACTTAGCAAGAATATACATTTTTCATATTATTTACTTTAATCCTCAAAATAATCTACAGAGGTGGATTGTATTATTTTCCCCATTTTTTAGATTAGGAAAACAAGGATAAGAAATAAGCAACTTGTCGAGAGTCACATTCTGTTTAAGTGAAAATCAGATTTCAATATTTCTGTCCACTTTGTAAATATAGCTCAGAGGAATATCACCAAATTGGGAAAATGCTTAGAATAGCCAGGCTTAAAATGTAGGCACTGTATCATATAAAAATCACTTTGGAAGATCTCAGAGAAACCTTTCAAAACGGCAGGCTGAAATCTTCCAGAAAGAGTCTATCTGAGGCTTAATTACCATTCAGAAGGGACAGATAAACAGTGATTGAAAATGTGACCCACAAATCTGATCGCTCTCTCTCTCTGTGTCACATACACACACACACACACACACACACAGCATCATATATAGATTTGCAAGCATTGATCTGTGACAAAGCTGATTCTTATAGGGGAAACTTCAAAGAGTGTGCTCTGGTATAAAAAATTACATATTTAATGATGGTTAATAAGTCTCCAGATGGCAGCCTAGGATATATGGTATATAAATAACCCACCCAAACAATTATTCTATCAATTATTCAGGCTGCAGAATTTTGGCTAGAGGGTATTCCACAAACTCCAGGTGTATACTTTGGGGGTACTTTGCCAGAGGTTGGACAACCCACTGAGCAATGCCAAAATTGTTCACTAGCAAAAAATGCCATCATAATCAAACATGCGAACTCAATCATGAAAGAATGTTGTAGGTGGCTAAGAATTTAGAGTTGGGAAACAAATCCAAAAAGTCAAAGAGTTTATCAGACACAGACTGCAGCCTCCAGAGTTTATTCAGTACCAACTACAGCAGAAATATGGCTGATCAGTTATTACAAAGTGTGTTTGGAAAAATGTAGCCTGGTATTGTTGTTGTTCAGTGGCTCAGTCATGTCCAATTCTTTGCAACCATGGACTGCAACACTCCGTGCTTCCCTGTCCTTCACTATCTCCCGGAGCTTACTCAAATTCATGTCCACTGAACCGATTATGCCATCCAGCCATCTCATCCTCTGTTGTCCCCTTCTCCTCCAATCTTTCCCAGTAGCAGGGTCTTTTCCAGTGAGTTGGCTCTTTGTATCAGGTGGCCAAAGTATTGGAGCTTCAACTTTAGCATCAGTCCTTCCAATCAATATTCAGGGGTGATTTCCTTTAGGATTGACTGGTTTGATCTCCTTACAGTCCAAGGGACTCTCAAGAGTCTTCTCCAGCAACACAGTTCGAAAGCATCAATTCTTTGGTACTTAGCCATTTATGGTCCTACTCTCACATATGTACATGACTACTGGAAAAACCATAGCTTTGACTAAGAATGTAGTCTTTGCAATTACACAGATGTCAGTTCACATAGCAGCTCTGCCAGCAGTCACTTAGCCTCTCCCTCACCACCTCCTGCCAGTCTTAGTTTTTTATTTTTTATTTTTTGGTTTTAACTTATTATAATTTTTTAAATAATAATAGTGCTTGGTATGTTTTTGGTAAGGATTTGATATTACATTCATAAATGATCTGGGCTATATAGATGTTTGATAAGTAAAAAGTGTTAGTAGTATTATCCTTTTAAATTGACTAGCACCTGGTTATGTGTTAAATGGAATATCTTCATATTAAAATATTTCATTTATATTCAAATTACAATAGTATGGACCATAGCCCGCCCAGGCTCCTCTGTCCATGGGATTCTCCAGGCAAGAATATTGGACCCATGCCCTCCTCCAGAGGATCTTCCTCACCCAGAGATCAAACCCTTGTCTCTGGCATCTCCTTCATTGGTAGGTGGGTTCTTTAGCCCTAGTGCCACCTAGGAAGCCCAGAGCACTTGGCAATTCAGTATAAAATGTCTTTTGAGCACTATAGTGAAAGGTCAGAGATGATAATGTAGACCTGCGAACCTTGGAAACCATCTGAGTTCAGCCAGGATGAAAAAGCAGATGCCTGGGCAGTTTTACGTTATAAACACTAGGAAGATTTTTAGACAATAGATCCTTGATTGGCAAGCTCCTGAAGATGGTTATTTCAATTCTAGAACATAATTGGTCTGCTGGCATTACACCCACATTATTCAAAGAGATGAAAATAAAATTGAAAACTGCTGTGTACAGCCTGAAGTGGCCACCTTGAAGTTTAGTCTTTCCCTTAATGTTGTAGAGTGCATAAAATATGCATTAATTCCAGTTTTTTAATAGCTTTTATCAATCCATCTTTCTTCTTAAAATGGTAGACAATGCCTAATAGAAGAGATTCTTCACACTGCACTTCCAGACCATTATATATCATGTAATTTCACAGGTTTTTTTTTGTTTGTTTTTTTAGTTCTTTAAGCAACATTTATTAAGTAAAGCACTCAGAGCAATAAACAGCTTCTCTAATGTTGAAACCAAAAGCAAAACTGGGATCATTTTGATAAGCCAGTTCATTCATTATAAGCAGATTAGACTTTCACTGATAAAATATTACTATTGTGATATTTTTTAAAGATAAACTTATGAAAATTTTCATTTTTGAAACAATTGCTGCTAATTTTTATTGGGAAAAATGAAATGCGAATCCTTCATATCATATTTCTTTAACTCAGGGTAAAACAGTATAATTTTTAAGATCTACATTTAGAAATATAAAACATCCAGAAATTTTGATGATACTTACTGTATTTGTCAAACTTCCCATTTGCCACTACTTATCAAGATACTGAATTTTTCAATAGCAATTATGATTAACAAAAAATAAATGCAATAGAGGCAAATATAACCTTATAAAAATTGGAATCAAACTAAATTCCTCCAAAATAGAAGACAGGTTGAATAAACTATGCAGAAAAGAAATTTAATTGAGTAATAGTCATAGGTGTGAGTGCTCAGTCGTGTCTGACTCTTTGCAACCCCCTGCCAGGGTCCTCTGTCCATAGAATTTTCCAGGCAGGAATACTGGAGTGGGTTGCCATTTCCTATTCTAGGGGATCTTCCTGATCCAGGAATTGAACCCATGTCTCTTGAATCTCCTGCACTGGCAGGCAGATTCTTTACCACTGTGGTAAAGAATACATGGGCTAATGTATACAAAGTTGTATAATTTTAACTTTACTAAAAGTTTGTTTATGTATAAAATGTCTAGAAAGAAATAGAACAAAATAAGTGCACTTTTTTTCTATCTATGATAGGATTCTGGGTGACACATTTTCTATTATAGAACTTTCAATATTTTTCAAATTTTTTCCATTGTATTTGTACTACATGCATGAATCAGAAAAAAATTAATGAAGAAAGCTTTGTCAGGAAGTTATCAATTGACAATAATGTCATAATAAAATCTGTATTAACTGCCAATGATGATAATTAATTTATTCTAAATTAAGTATCAAAGTGAAAATTTTACTGTATTTAACAAAGAAATAAATTATCTAATACATATATATTGAACAGCTACTCAGTACACAACTGTTACATAATATGACATGGCATATGAAAAAAGTAGAACTGATAATCAAGGAAGTCAGGATATAGGCCATCTGAAATACAGGAACCAAATTTTTAAGTACAGTCAGAGGAAGCATTAGATAAATGGACTAAGGATGGAAAAGTTGTGGAGGAACTATCATGGTAGGCTTGAAAACACAAACTTGATGTTAGTCTTCAGTGCAGGGCTGATTTATGTATTAGGTGCAGTTGGCATCATGCTAAGGCCCACAATGTTTTAATTCTTTTCAGATGCAAAGAAGATATTAACTTCTAGGTCAGAAAGCTTTATGCCAATACAATTGTAAAATACAATTTTAAATATTTTTGTGGAGGGAGGAGCCCACAAAAGCAAAAGTACCTTGGCCCATCAATGTCATATTGCTGTCCTGGTTCAATGCTATAAGAATAGTATTTAAGAAAACAATTCCAACATCTAGGAAACAGAGATGAGAAAGTACCTGAACCCAGCAAATATTGCAGCAAACTATGAGTAAAATGAGGGACCAGAGATAGAGGACAACTGTAAATGATGAGAACAGTATAAGAAGTAGAGAATCTTGACAGAGACAAAAGATCTGACAAGTCTTTGTAACACACAGGCAATGCAGCTATGTGGATTCATGGTTGATCAACCTACAGAGTGAGTTCTCTGCATGGCTGTGCCACAGACACTGTCCTTCAAGTGATAGTGTTTCTTATGGATGAAGATATGCCTTTCTAATTTTTGACATGGCACAAAGCTGGGACAAATTTCTATGCTGATTGAAAGAATTAAGTGAATATTTTTCAAAGAGTGAAAGACTGGAAACAGTGAAAAACAATTATGAAAGTAACATTCAGTAAATGAATTGCAAAGGTACACAATGAGGAAATGTGGGTTCAAGAGTTCATATGAAGGACAGAAAGGGTAAGTGGTTCACTTGAAGACCAAAATGAACATGCTACTAAAACCAACAAACTAGTGCAGTCTCAGATATGGACTTTGGCTGAAACATAATCTTCAGATTAAGGAAGATTACTGTGTTCAATTTGCATGCATTATTTTTAGAAAGATGCTAATGTAGTGTGATGGGCTTCCCTGGTGGCTCAGAGGTTAAAACGTCTGCCTGCAACGCGGGAGACCTGGGTTCGATCCCTGGGTCGGGAAGATCCCCTGGAGAAGGAAACAGCAACCCACTCCAGTACTCTTGCCTGGAGAATGCCATGGACGGAGGAGCCTGGTGGGCTACAGTCCATGGGGTCGCAAAGAGTCGGACACGACTGAGCGACTTCACTTCACTTCAATGTAGTGTGATAAAGGCATAAGAGTAACCAGGTGGATAAATGGTCCATAAACCACAATGGCACATTAATTATTTGAGGATGTTTGGCCTGAAAAAGGGAAATGTGTGTATCCACCTGTGTATGATTGGGGTGGGTGGGGGAGGGTTGCAGAGTGAAATAACAGCTGACTCTAAATGCTTGATGAATAATGTATGAAAACAAGACCAAAGGCTAAACACTGCAGAGGAAATAATTTTCACTAAAATGTGAGTGAAAGAACTTCTAACAGAGTTATCCAATAATAAAATTAAATTTCTAAAAAACAGTGAGTTATTTGGTACTAGAAATTGTCAAGTGCAAATTGAAAGATCATCTATCAATAGTGCTATAGAAGTGATTTTTGTAATGGATATGTGGTTGAGCAGGATGACCTCTAATATTGTCTCAAAGTAAAATTTTTATTGAAGAGAAACTAAAGTGCAAAAGACCCAGTGAAGAAGAAAATGGCAAGGGTATGTGAGTGACTAGATGTGAGAAGGTAATGTAGAAAAAGAAGAATCATCCATGTATGCTGTATGCCACACATTGTAGGCTAAAACAAAGGGAATTCTAACCTGTGTTGGCCCCATCACACATTGTCTGTCTTTATTCATTGCAATCTACACAGCTCAACCCTTTGTAGAGCTAGGCCCAATACAATCCCACCAAGGAGACAACATAGACTCTCTGTTAACAAGTTCATTCCTCTGCTTTCACCTCCTCCTTACCCATTTCTTTCAGGGACTGTCAGAAGCATCAAGAGCACAGCCAGAGTACCATCAACAGATAAACTTCATAAGCAATTAACTCTTTAAAGTCAAGTCTCTTAGTCCAACAAGAAAGAGCAGAATATAACAACAACAAAAAAAAACCTGTGACAAACACTATTGTGAATGATGATGAGTATTATTAAATAATTCCCTTTATGATTGTCAAACTAAATGCATATTGTCTGGAAAAAAAAACATACATAATATAGAAACAACTGGAGAAACCTAGGGTTTTTATTTATATCTCATCTAGAAAAATGTGGATTAATTATAAATGATGGTGGAAAGAAGTCAAAAGACAATAAAACAAAATGAAAAGCAGCTTGTGACTTTTCAACCATGAAGTGCAAGCCTGAATGATCAAGTTTTATTCATTCCTATGCATTCATATTAGACTTTTATTATGCAAAGCTGTAAATTCAATTTTTACAGTGAAAATAAAATTGGTCTTTAAACATATTTCCCTTCTTGTAAAATAAGAGGTTTGAACAGCACTATTTCTATAGCCCATTTCAGTTCTAAAATTCAGCAAGCAATTAATAGATGATATTGACTATTTACTATAACCTTGAAAGTGGCTATATTTTTGAGAGATCTTGTTCACATTACTCTCAAAACATTTTAGACAGTCATTAGCCAGCAAAAGTTGAAATAATGAAAGCTATTCCCGAGTACCATCAGTAGGCAAACCTTAAAGAAAAATGATACAAGCAAACAGTCTCAATTATTAGCAGCATGGTTTTCATTTCAATAAGTTGTGGGTACAGAACAGAATGTTGATGAACCTAGAAAAGCTTTCTCATCCACTTTTATCACATAATGGTCCTCATGAAATTAATTTCTTGTAGGAACCAAATGGAGCTTTTAAGTCTAATTTGTGTGATTTCCTGACTGCCTTTCTGGAGAACCAGAAGCATTATCCTGGACTCTCATGGTGGTTAAGAAGGTAAAGTGATCATTATTCTTGTTAAATTTCACATTGCAACAGAATATCGTCCTAAAAATATAGAATTAAAAAATAAGACTTAAAATCAGATACTGTTATTCACAATTATGTCCCTTTTGACTATTTTAGCTTGTTTAGCATACAAAGTATGCCTTTTCAGTTGTGTAAACTTTCTATACTAGCTGAAGAAATATTATAGTGGAAAACCTAAAGGTGAAGTACATGACTGGACTTGTGGCTCAAGGCCATAGTTTATTATAATGAGCTTAAAGAATGAAAGATAAGAGCACAACCTGTGGAAGTATCTAAAAATACCACATATGATACAAGATTTTCAAAATAGAAAAAGACACAGTTAAGGATGGTTGCAGAGATTCTCAGCAGTCTTCAGAGTGCATCTCAACAGTATTAACTCAAATGTGTCTGAGAGAACCTGGTTAACAGTGAGCAAAACAGCCCCATCGCTATCTTAACAGGCTTCAATGATGTGTTGGCATCATTTTGTAATAAATGAATAAGAGATTAAAGAGAACAATTTTAGATTAATTGGGATGTTAAAATATAAAGAACCTGTTGCAGAGTAGATGAGCAACAAATGTTAGTTCCTGGGGAAAAGTACCATCCTAAGAATTATTATTGAATATTTATATATGAGACAAGTAATATTTGTAAAAACAATATATTTCTGAAAAAACAAACATTCAAGCAAGATACTCTTCTGTGGTTTAAGTTCTAAGCTTATCTGGTTCTGAAATATTTGATATATTCTAAATTTCTAACTCCCAATCCCTGCTTCCAAAGAACCCTAGAGTGATTGAAAGTAAAATCCTTCCCACTGCTTAGATGAACAGTGGCAAACACCGAAAAAAGAAATTATGTTTGGGATGTTTAAATAGTCACAAGAGTCATCTCTTGCCAAATGGTGATTCTCAAACTTTAGTAAGCGTTAGGATCTCTCAGAAAGCTTGTTTAGAATAGTGATATCTTCTGCTAACCCCCATTCCTTCAAGAGGCCGTGGAAACATGTGTTTTAGCCATTATCTGGAATTTGGAAACATATTTTTTCTCAGTTACACTTGGAGAAACAGTGTCCTAAAACGTGTGGCTGCTTCTCAATGAACTTCATCTGTTAAAATGGGGGAACAGAGTATCTTAATGTCAATGAGCTTGTCTAAATGGATTTCGAATGCAGTGGCATGCTAGTTCTTCATCGGACAGATTCTCATAATTGAGCAGCTTGGGTGGGGAGCTGATATAACTATTCTGAATGTGATTGATGCTCCAGCTGATAAAGCTGAACTCTACTCACTAACGCGCTACGCTCTGGGAGGTTCTTTATGCTGGAGGCTGGGACTGTTGCCCAGACCCTGTGACTATAATGAAGATAGGCATGGGTCTTTCATGATGTCCACCCCCTACCCCAAATGCTGAAAAATAGCTAGCATTGAGTATTTTTATACATAGCAAAAGTAAGAAAGAGTCAGAAATTTCTATTCCCGTGTATATCAGTGACAATATTCTAATATAATTTCTTGTCTAATGTTCTATTAAAGTGATTGATTTCAAATTAAACCTTTGGAGTAGTAGCTGTTTATGTGAAAGTGTGACAGTTGGCCAGGATGCCATTTTTTAACAGTTTGCTTTCTGACTGATTTAACAATAGTCCCATTCCATTCAGTATTATGTGTGTATCTTTATCCCAATTTGCATACCTAAAAAATGTTCTTTAATGAATAAACTGGCTCATGACAGTTGTTGCTTGATTACCTTTTTCTAAATCTTACTTGTAAATAAGGCTCGGCTATGCAGTAACCAAAAAGTTGTTATCCATTACCTTGCTGAATTTTGACTGATCCAAGTTATTTCTTCTTAAGAGAAGAATTTTCTTTTGGAAAATCACTCATTATGTCTATTCACTGTGTATATATTGGTCAGGCTTTTAAAACCACATCCTCCAGAAAGGAGACAAAAGAAAATCAAAGACATAAATCTAATATGCTAAATTTTGCAGGCGAAAAACATCATTATATGCATACCTGATGCATTTCATAACCTGAGTGACATTCTTTAGACTTACCAGCACACTGGCAAGCTCCAGAAACCAGCTGATCCAGGCTATCAGAATACCAAAACACCTGAATGCGGTGTCTAAAATTAGACTATTGAAATTCTCCCTGGATGTCACTTTCCTTTATTACAAGCACATTTTTTTTTTTTTTAATCAAAGCTGCTTTAAATGAGTAAAGAGTGCCACCAAGCGGCAGCATAGATATTCCTAAGTCTAGTCTGTTTTTTTTTTTGAAAGATGTATTTTACCTTTGTTAATTGTGCTCACACTCTTAAGAGAAATAGGCTTATATGCATGATTTAAAGCTTGTGCTTCAAGTGTCCAGGTCTTCCCTCGTAGCTTAGTTGGTAGAGAATCTGTCTGCAATGCAGGAGACCCAGGTTCAATTCATGGGTTCGGAAGATCCCCTGGTGAAGGAAATGGCAACCCATTCCAGTATTCTTGCCTGGAGAATCCCATTGACAGAGGAGCCTGGCAGGCTACAGTCCATGGGGTTGCAAGAGTCACGACTTAGTGACTAAATCACTACCACAAGTGTCCAAGTTATATTGTAGGAGAAAAGCATGTTTTTGTGTGTGTGTGTGAAGAAGTTTTTTAATGTTTTCTCTTAAGTGTTTTATAGCTTTTGACCAATTGATTTTTTTTTATTTATTTTTATTAGTTGGAAGCTAATTACTTTACAATATTGTAGTGGTTTTTTGGGAGAAGGCGAGGGTGGGATGTTCTGAGAGAAAAGCATATTTTTTTTAATTGATGAGCAAATATGCTATGATAAATTTTTTAAACATGAAAATTCTATCTGCGGTTATTGGTATTTGTTAAAAAAAAAGTATTAAAAATAAGAATCCAGATTCCAAACCTTATTGGCTATATAGTGACTACTGGTATAAAAATTTGCATAGTTTCCTAAAGAAAATTGGCTTGTTATACAGAAATGTTACCATTTCTGTTCAGAAATTTCAAGTATATTAGACTGAGGACAAAAGGGCAAGAATTTTTGAAGTAGCACATAATCCTTAACAATGTTGACCTCCCACCTTGCTCCACATTCCTTTTTAATGGATTATGCAGTTATATGAGAAAAAAATTGATGAATAGCCAGCCCCTTAAATCTACTGTAGATATTTGTTCTGCCTCTGTATTCATTTAAACCTTTATTAAATAATGATCCTGAATGTATACCATGGGAAGAACAGTTGTTGCTGTTGTTATTTAGTTACTAAATCATGTCCAACACTTTTGTGTCCCCATGGACTATAGCCCTCCAGACTCCTCTGTCCATGGGATTTCCCAGGCAAGAATACTAGAGTGGGTTGCCATTTTCTTCTCCAGGGGAATCTTCCCCACCCAGGGATCTAACTTATTTCTCCTGCATTGTCAGGCAGATTCTTTACCACTGAGCCATCAGGGAAGCCCAGGAAGAATGGGAGCTAGAAGAAAATGAGTAGGACAGTCTCTGCCCTGATGATGTTCATAGCAAGCTGGGGCTCCTAGTTCTGGCTGGATCTCTGTTGAAAACTTCAAGCTCACTTAGCACCGTTTTATTTACAAAGATGCACTTTATATATTGTGAGGATTATCTAAACCTTTTAGAATGATTTTTCATTTATAATTTCACTTAAAATCATAGTGACTTTGTGTACAGTAGCTATGAGAACTGTTAATTATTATTCTTACATATGGCTCAGAATGTGTGGTTAAGTGATTTACCTAAGATGTCATTGGAAGGTTGTGGCAGAATTAAAATTAAAATCTCCTGACTTCCTAAACTGTGCCCTTTCTAGGAGGCCACCACTCTTTATAATGAATACATTAAAATTAGCATGATATTTCAAGAAGGTCATCATCATAGGAGGTTCTACAGTAATTACAATGATGCTGATACTGCTTAAAATATTTCGGGAACTCTTGTTTTGAATTTCCCTGTGGTGAACACAAGAAAATCGGTCTCATTCAACTCAGAATAGGTTTATTCAGTATCTGTCACTTGCCAGACACTACACTGAATAATATAGAATTACAGAAATAAGAGGCACAATGAGAAATGTAGTACTGGTACTTTTTTTTCTTAATACTAATAGACTGCATGGCTAATGTGTAGCCATAATACATGCTGTACTTTAATGAATCTAAAATGTTGTTAAACACATTATTTTATGTCCCAGTAAGAAAGAAAACACTGCACTGACAATTTACAAGTTTCTTTCCCATCATTTAAACTTCTTATTTTACATTTAGAAAAAGATCTTTTTGAGCTTTATTTTGACATTGATTTTCTTTACTATATCACTCTATGGGCATACATAAACAGGAAAATATAAGCAAAATAAATCAGTTAGGGCAACCACTAGATGGTCAATAATAATTATAAAATTTCAGTGACTATTACATACATTCCAAATTAAGAGATGTGTTAAAATATGTGTGTATTGCAATAGGTGCATTTTAGAATCACTGAGGTGATATTTCTTGCTCAGTTTCTGAACTAGTCATTTTGTAATGAAGCTGGGTTAAATCATGGTACAATGGTTTAACTTATTTTCTTTTATCAATAATTACCACAGTGGTTAAGAGAATGTGTCATAGAGGCAGAGTCCTGAGATCAATTATTGGCTGTACTTCTTATTAGCTATGTGACCTTTAGGCAGGTTAGTAAATCCATCAGTGTTTCAGAACCGCCATCTGTAAAAATCAGTAATAATAATAGCCACTACTAGGTAATATTACAGAGAAGGCAATGACACCCCACTCCAGTACTCTTGCCAGTAAAATCCCATGGACGGAGGAGCCTGGTAGGCTGCCGTCTATGGGGTCGTGAAGAGTCGGACACAACTGCAGCGACTTAGCAGCAGCAGCAGCAGGTAATATTAAATGAAATAATATACTTAACATACTTAGCACATAGCCAACAATACTATTATATTCGAATATAGCTAACCTCTGGGAATTCTTCCAAATAAAATAATAATATTATACTGTTAAGCCCCAGAATAGCTTTTAAAAAACTGTTTCTCCACTCTCCAGTGATGCACTATGTAGCATAAGCCTTCAGCTAACCCTATTAAAGGCCTTGGACCCCATCTTGACCGAGACAGAAAAAAAATTAAGTGTCTAACTTAAAGCCATTCTAGATTAGCTACCATTTTTTCAAGTAGAAAAAATAAACCTGAAAGAGAAATTCAGTTTCTGAATTCATCCCTTTCCTTCAGATATTCAAATATTAAGAAGACTATATGAAAGGAACTTTATTCATAATATATTCATACACTCATACTCACAGTATTTCAAAATGAGCTGAACTTAAATACTATCAAATTTAACCACCACAGCCAGGAGAGATACAAGCTGAAAACAAAAAATAAAAAGATCTGAAAGGCTGCCTTTTCAGATAGAGTGGCTGCCAGAATCATGCCTCTCAATAATAATGAACACAACTCAGGAAACAAAGTGAGAAAAGGGATTCCAAATCAGCTGGTTACAGCAAGCCTTTGGGTAACTAACTGATGGCTTAGCTGCTGCCTTGGCTTCCCCAGGTTACCTCTGTGACAGGTGGAAACAAGCCAAGCCCATAAATCAGACACAGCCTCCAGGTTGAGACTTGTTCATAGAACATAAAGACAAACTTCAGAGACAACTTGTATCTTGTGACCCTCCCTGAGGCTGATGAGTCCAAATAGCCTAGTTTCTAGGTCACTTTCTGAATAGGAAAGGAAGTTTTAATTTGGGAATATTCCCCCATTATAGATGCCCGGCCACCATCATTACCTTAGCTTTTTCATTTTTAATTAATAATAGATATAATTGCAAACAGTAATGCTTACAAGTGGAATAAAAACCTTAGTGTTTCTGAAAATAAGTTTCTCTACTGGGACCACTGCCTAGTCATTTTCATTTAAAAAGAGAGGAGGAGAGGAGGAAACTTAATTCTATGGGTAAGTGAGTAAAATGGACACATAAATATTTAGAAAGGTATACAGTATATATTTCCATTTTACCAGTGGAATTTGTCTGTTTCATTATTCATAAGCCACAATTTTACTTTAGTTATCTTGCTTGCTAAATATCAAGAATGTTTTAAAGGTAATAAAGGTAATAAACTTCAATCAATGATGGCTGAATTTCATTCACTGCATTATGGAAAAGTAAAAATTTTAAATTATAAAACATGAGAATAACAGTGTTCAGTTTCTATTTCCTGAGAAACATTGTAACTGCTACTCTGGGGTCAAGAACTTGTCAGTCTGTTTATTATGAATGCTCATGTGGCAAATTAATACTACATGAATTTCACATTAATAAAAAGTTTATGTTGGTATTTCCAAAGATGAAAATTACTCAGTTGTTGCTTTACTGTAAACCTAGATTTTGTGATAAGGTCAAACATCATAAGGAAGCAATTTTTAAGTTAGTGTTCATAGCACAAAGATTATAGCTCTTTAAAATATAAAATACAAAACTAGGTGTAAAAATAATTGTTTTTTAGTCTCTTCCCTCAAGAAATATATTTTAAGCACCTTCTTAAACTTAGTCATAATGAAGACTGTTATGTGGTCAAGTTAAACAGATTTAAGTTCTTGGCCTATTCATCATTTTAAATAGAAGACTTTCATCTAAAATTGTAAGTGAAAAATTGAAAACTCTTTGTTAAGACCAGCAATCATTAATGTATATCATCCTAATCTGGTGTACAAAAGAAAATTCCATACATGAAATACTGCATTCCAGCCCTGCAGAAGATTCAGCCATCATCATTGACATAAGATAAAAGCATCGAAATAGAAGGGGAGTATTCCTTCTATTCAGTGTTACCCATAACGTCCTAATCATGATATGCATAATGTTTTGAAGCTTCCAAGGTGCGGAGGGAAGGAAAGCAGTAGTAAGAGAAAGTTCCCCGTGAGATACATAGAAGTCAACGAGGGGAAAGCCTGTCAGGTACACTTTGGGCTGTTCCCTGGGCGCTTTTTCTCTCTCTATTGTTCACTTTAAGATGACATAATTTATTTAGCTCTAATAGAAGAAATATCATCTAAAAATGTTTTTCTCATGGGCTCTGACAGAGGCCTGAAATCCACAAAATGCTAATTCATTTAGATCAAAATATACACTATTTTATTATATCAACCTTTAGCATTTTGGTTTAATGTTGTTGATTAGATTTGTAAGTAACTTGGTAGGACTCTAACATACTAGGATAAAGGTGAACAAAACTTTGATGACAAAGAAGTCTGGAAGGATACAAAGAACTTTCAAAAGTACTGCTGAAAAAAATACCAGTGTCAGTGGAAGGGTGGAAGTAGGGGCATGGCTTTGATAAAGCTAAGACTGTACTGAGCTCCTAGAAAAGGTGCAAAGAGCAGGAAAAGTGAAGTCGCTCAGTCATGTCCGACTCTTTTCAACCCCATGGACTGTAGCCTACCAGGTTTCTCCATCCATGGGATTTTCCAGGCAAAAGTACCTGAGTGGGTTGCCTTTTCCTTCTCCAGGGGGATCTTCCTGACCCAGGGATCGAACCCAGGTCTCCTGCATTGCAGGCAGACGCTTTACCCTCTGAGCCACCAGGGAAGCCCGTAAGAGAAGGAAAAGGATGATTCAAAATCAAAACTGGATGGAGAGGATCAAAGATCCTCTCAAAGATCAATTAAAGATCAATTATACCTACTTCTCAGAGTTCCCTAAGATTGATCTTAACTATTAATAGAATAAATGCCAATTAATTTTGATTATTCTCAATTCTTAAAAACAAAAGCAACTATATATTAGGGGTCTGAGTGGATAGTATATACTAGGATATTACTTTTAAAAAAACTCATTAGAGCATCTCTAAATTTTTACACTTAACATTTGTTTGTTGTTTGTTTTAGTATAAAATCTGGCTAAAGGAACAGGGAGGCTAAGGCTTTAAATCACAAAATAACCACAAGTGGAACTCTGATTAGTTCAAGTAGACAAGGTAACCAGACAAATAATTGACCACTGTCAATCATCTAGTGAAGACTAGAGAATGAGTTAATTTTGACCATTTCTTCAGTTCTTCCTTTCACCCTTCCCTTAGGAAGCAACAGAACTGTCCACCAAAAAGATTTTCCAAGTCAAAGAACTAAATTAGAAAGTTTTTATACTGAGCATTTGAGAAGAGGTTGAGTTAAGTTAGGAACAAGAGGGAAAAAGAGAGTTAAGAGTTCTTGGTGTTATACATGGAGAAATAAGAACAAAAACTCCTGTGTGATGCAGTACTTTTTAATTGCTTTCTAATGACTGGACATTCATCTTCTTTGATCTGTGCTGAAACCTGGTGTAAAATAAAACTTGCCTACGTTAATTTTATCACCTTTAATCCCTAGTTGTCACTTAACTATGGGAAGCTGTAACTACCAAAAAAAAAAAGGAACAGAGAAATCAGAAAATACATGGTTTTATTGTTTTGCATTTTATGTAATGTGTGCTAAAATGCTTCCCTGGTGGCTGAGACAATAAAGAATCTGCCAGCAATGCAGGAGATCTGGGTTTGATCTGTGGGCTCGGGAGATTCCCTGGAATGGCTACCCACTCCAGTATTCTTGCCAGGAGAGTTTCATGGACAGAGGAGCCTGGCAGGCTACAGTCCATGGGGTTGCAAAAGAGTCAGACATGACTGAGCAACTAACAGTTATGTCAGAAATGAAAAAAAAACACAAAAAACAAAAACGCTAAAGCCACTCTGTAACACTAGGCTGAGCAGACTGATTATAAATAATTTTAATGTGTTTATTCAAATACAAGTTCTTAGAACTGAAATTGAGCTCCTTTCCAGTATGAATCCCTCTCCTCACTTTCAGAGAAGAGATTCTGCATTCACTGAGGGAACTAAGGCTTCTTAAATTCCCCACAACTATATTGCCTTTTAGCATAAGGCTGGTTTTCAGAAGAGATTACTATATTAAAATGGATTTACTGGAGCTTCTTAAGTTCTACCCCTGATGAACACTTTTTTAGTATGGAGCTTCAGGCTTCATTTGACTTATATAAATGAAGTATCAACGTGAACTCATTTACTCCTAAGTGAATTTGAAGGACTTGACTACTACATCCATATTCTGAAATTTTAGGAAATGAAGTAAAAATAACTCAACTGACGGCCCTAGATGGAACTCAGAGATGACTTTCTACACAGTTCTCACTACCTCAGGCAATCCACAAAATAAATTTAGTGTTGAGTAAAAGCAGTGTAATTGTTAATGCCAAATACTGGGATTATCCTGTGAGGAAATCATTATGATATGAGGGTAGCATAGTAAGACACGCCCTTTTCTTGAAGAACATCATCTGAATTCTTCACTAGAGATTTTTTTAAAGAGGTTTTTTTCTCTCATTTTTCGTGAATGAATAACTTCTTAATGGAAAAATATCCATCTATTTTTGTGCTGGTCATTTTTATCTTTGAATACTAGAAATAAAATGAGAGACGAGTTAAGCCAAAAAACATGTAAAGTAGTGGAAAGTTATGAGATTCTCCCAGTTGTTTATTTAAAGACAAAATCCAATTTAAAAACTCCTAATCTACCTTCCGCCTTTTTTTCCTGAGAGTCAAAACACATTGTGAAAGAATGTTCACTGGTTCTTCATGGGTTTGTTTCTTCAAAGGAAACCTCATAAAAAATAATTCCCTGGTATCTAAATCTTGGGTGCTTCAGGCCGTCAGACCTATTTTTCCTCCCTTACCCCCAAGTCCAACTACCTTCACCACTGTCTACCATTTCTCTCTTCAACTTTATGGACAGTTTAGTGAAGATTCTTTCAAAATTTCCCAGATCTTTCCTGAGAAAACCCCTTCAGAAAAAACATTGAACCATTCACCTAATGAGACCCTCAGGATAAGGTTCAACACATTTCAAATGATAAGAATCATATAATTTGTATTTTTTAAATAATAATGTGTTTATGATAGAAATGCATTTGTGATAGAAATGCATCATTATTATCAAGGCCAGTTTCAAAGCTACTTCTAAGACAGGCTGCAATCTGAGACCTGGGACCTTTTGCTGCAGTGATTACACCTGAAGAAACGTCTCCTCAAGCAGCAAAATACAAAGAAACTAAGGGGCGGGGGGTGGGGGGGAGTCGGGGAATAGCAGCACGCTTGCATAATTGGGGCAAATTATGGAAAACAAGCTACAAAAAGACCAAAAACCCAATGGCCATTTCTGAAGAGCCAGGAGCAAAAGCAGGGTACATCACACGCCCCAGGATACATCACGCACCCCGTGTACCTGACACCACTAAAGGGGTGGGAGAGAAAGAAGGAAAGAAAGTGAAGTGGTTCAGTCGTGTCTGACTCTTTGCGACCCCGTGGACTGTAGCCCACCAGGCTCCTCCATCCATGGGATTCTCCAGGCAAGAATACTGGAGTGGGGTGCCATTTCCTTCTCCAGGGGATCTTCCCAACCCAGGGATCGAACCTGGGTCTCCCACATTGTAGGCAAATGCTTTACTGTCTGAACCACCTAAATCATCCCCCTGGCCTCATCTCTGGACCCGCCCCTACCCTTACCCCATATAAGGACCTAGGTTACCCCCACTTGGGGAGCTGAGCAAGGGAACTTGTTAACTTCTTTTCATTCCCTCCTGCTGCAGCAGGAGCCCCAGTAAAGCCTTGTCTTAATTTCTTGTCTGGCATCTTATCAATTTCTATTGATTAGGGAAGGTCAAGAACCCTGATTAGTAACACTTCCAAGAAAATAACACACATCCTTTGAGTTAAAGCAGTTTCAAGTGCTGCTCCTGCTTCTCTGAACTTCACTTTCCCTGGGGTTTTAGTTCAGAAACTTCTCCTTCACGTGTTTGATGCTTTTAAGTAAAAATTTTAAGTATCTTATTCAGCATTTTCTTGAGAGGCAAGGTTGGTCAAAATTACCAAGCCAGCTATTAACTAGAAGTAAATGTCCAAGAACATTGACTTTTCTACCAAACATTTAAAAAGCATTCAGCCTCATTTCTTGAGTAATTATAAAAGAGATGTTTGACTTTAAGATGCCTAGTCTTCCTCAATTTCATAATTCTAGAGGGTTGCCAATCATGATACTTGGTCCTTCTTGACCACAGGACTGGCAACAGGAGCCAACCTAGTCATGTATGACATCCCCTCCCCACACAAACCAGATGAAACCAATCACAGTCCCTCCGTGAGATCTGGTCAGTCCCTCTGAAACAGAAACGGGCTCTGTTTCCATGGGGTCAGGCCATAAATAAACCCATGTACCTGTGGTCATCTAATCTATGACAAATTGAGGCGAGAATATACAATGGAAAAAAGGCAATCTCATCAATAAGTGGTGCTGGAAGAACTGGACAGCTACATGTAAAAGAATGAAATTAGAACACACTGTAACACCATACACAAAAATAAATTCAACTTTGATTAAAAAATCTAAATAGAAGGCTGGATAGCTATAAAAGTCTTAGAGGAAAATGTCAGCGAAACACTCTCTGATATAAATCACAGGAAGATCTTTTTCAGTATACCTCCTAGAGTAATGAAAATAAAAACAAAAATAAGCAAACGGGACCTAATTAAACTTAAAAGCTTTTGCACAGCAAAGGAAACCATAAATAAAATGAAAAGACAACCCTGAGAGTGGGAGAAAATTTGCAAAGGAAGCAACCAACAAGGGATTAATCTCCAAAATATACAAATAGCTCATGCAGCTCAATATCAGAAAAGCAAACAACCCAATCAGAAAATGGGTAGAAGATGTAAATAGACATTTGTCCAAAGAAGACATAGAGATGGTTAAAAAGAACATGAAAAGAAGCTGAGCATCATTAATTGTTAGAGAAATGTACATCAAGACTACAGTGAGGTGTGACCTCACACCAGTCAGAGTGGCCATCATGAAAAAAATCGACAAACAGTAAATGCTGGAGAGCTGTGGAATAAAGGGAACCCTCCTACACTATTGGTAGGAATGTAAATTGGTACAGCCACTAGAGAGATAGTAAGGAGGTGCCTTTAAAAACTAAAAATAGAGCTGTCAGATGATCCAGTAATCCCACTCCTGGGCATATATTCACAGAAAACCATAATTTGAAAAGATACATGCACCTCAATGTTCATTACAGTACTATTTACAATAGCCAGGACATGGAAGCAACCTGAAGGTCCATCAACAGAGGAATGGATAAAGAAGATGTGGTTCATATATGGGCTTCCCTGGTGCCTCGGATGGTAAAGAATCCTCCTATAATGTGGGAGACCTGGGCTCAGTCCCTTGGTTGGGAAGAGCCCCTGGAGAATGAAATGGCGAACCACTCCAGTATTCTTGTCTGGAGAATTCCATGAACAGAGGAGCCTGGCAGGCTACAGTCCAGTGGAATATTATTCACCCATTAAAAAAATGAAATAATGACATTTGCAGCAACATGGGTAGACCTAGAGATTGTCATACTGAGTAAAGGAAGTCAGAGAAGGACAAATATCATATGACATGGCTTATATATGGAAACTTTTTTAAAAAGGGTACAAATGAACTTATCTACAAAACAGAAATAGAGCTACAAATGTAGAAAATAAACTTATGGCTACCAGGGGTAAGGTAAGGGGAGGAATAAATTCGAAGATTGGGATTGACACATACACACTGCTATATATAGAACAGATAACTAAAAAGGACTTACTGTATAGCACAAGGAACTCAGTACTCTGTAATGGCCTATATGAGAAAGGGATCTTACAAAAAAAGCAGATACATGCAGATGTTTGTATAACAGATTCACTTTGCTATGCACCTGAAACTAACACAACATTGTAAATAAACTATATCCCAATTAAAAAAAAGAAAGAGAAATCCCCATGATGTCTGTCATTTCCTAGAATAGACTCACTGCAGTGTCATTCCCTAGAAGTCTTTGTTTTTGTTTGTTTAGTTGGTTTTTCTCAAGCACTCTATAATTTAAGTAAGCTTCTTCTACAGAAAAGAAACAAGATTCTAATTTAGGTTTTCACTATAAGATAATTGTAGTTATGTAGGTTTAACTACCTGGAATATAAATTGCATGCTTTCTCTCCAATTTTCATTCAGTTATAATAATGTCTTCATAAAAATAAAGCAATTTCAAGCTGATCATAAATTATTTCTTAGCATTCAGATAGCATTATACTTAAAAGAATGATGTACAAATAGTGTTTTAGTTAGGTTCCCAACAGGAAACAGAAGGAACACTCAAGATAATTCAGGGAGAGTTTAATTACAAAGTGATTATTCGTAAGGGTGTTGACAGGGTAAGAGGAACCACAAAGGATGGTTCTGTACCCTAGGTTTATTAACTTCAAAGGGACAGGAGAGGGAGCAGTAACTTTAGAAGAGGAGAGATTTGTGTAGGGGAGGTGGCCTTGAAAAAATCAGTTACCTTCAGTTTGACTAATGAAAACAGCCAAAGGCATCCTTACATGGAAAAAGCCAGGAAAGTAAATACCTTGACCTCATTCATATACCTCTCATCCTTTGCCAAGTCTCCTTTTTGGTTAAACCCAAGCAGGAGCCAGAGGACAAGAAAGTCTGTTTTTATAATCCATATAGGCTGTCTCCTAGAGACAGTGAATAGGATGGAGAAGAGAGTAAAGAGATGATAACATAAATGTGCATAACTTAAAGTCTTTCTTTTTCATCCTCCCCATCAAAACTATTTAACTTCTAAATTTTAATTTAAAGTCTAATTTTTTTTTCTTGGATTGAAATACTTGTCTACAAAATATTTAAGTTAGATAACAGATAAGCTTCTGTATTAAAAGAAACTCCTTTTACAATGGTTTTAAAAAGTAAGTATTTTCTCTCACACTTTTTCCAAGGTGAATGATCAGCTTGGGTCTGTGTTTTTTTTTGGACTTCCCAAGTGGCTCAGGTGGTAAAGCATCTGCCTACAATGTGGGAGACCCGGGTTCGATCCCTGGGTCAGGAAGATCTCCTGGAGAAGGAAATGGCAACCCACTCCAGTATTCTCGCCTGGAAAATCCCATGGACGGAGGTGCCTGATAGGCTACAGTCCATGGGGTCGTAAAGAGTCAGACACAACTCAGCAACTTCACTTCATGTTCCTTGCGATTCTACCCTGCCCTTGGGCATAGTCCTCATCCTGGGGTCAAGCGAGGTCTTGAGCATGTCCACATTCCAGCTCACAAGACATGAAAACGGGATAAACTCAGAGCAAGTAAGTGAGGGCACAGTTATACACGTCACTTTCCCTTTCATTGTCTGGCAAGGAAATGTGTCGTGGCATTTACAGCAAAGGAGGTGGGGTAAGGTTGTGTGTGACCATGTGCCCACAAAGAAGAGAAAAATACATTTTGTAAGAAGGATAACTAGCAATATTCCTGAAGGTATTAAAATCTTCAAAGCTTTTTCTAGTTTTAACAGTTTGTATAATAATGGGTCTTGTAATAGATTCTCAAAACTCTTCATCTTTTTCTAGCTAAAATCTACCTTTGTTAGCATATTTAAATATGACCTCATAAGATTATTTTTCAGTGTTAGAAAGTGATTTCTCAGTCTGAGTCTCTCACCCAAATCATTCATTTCTTAAAGATGATATAGGACCCCTTACCCCTTTTAAGTATCCTTAAAACTTTCTAATCACATACAAATCCAGAATGTCCTATTCCAAACTACTGCCACATCCTCTCAATTTGCTACTTGTACTGAAAAAATGACGAGAGCTATGATGGGAACTGGAGAAGGAAATGGCAACCCACTCCAGTATTCTTGCCTGGAAAATTCCATGGACAGAAGAGCCTGGTGAGCCGCAGTCCATGGCGTTGCAAAGAGTCGGACGTGACTGAGTGATGAAGCACACCTGGTGGGAATATGTAGGTCTACCCAAAATACTAAATGAAGCCCTGTTGTATGAGTAAAGTAAAACACAAGCCACATACAATTGTATTGGCACCCAAGGAATGATAGAGATGCAAACTCAGTAAATAGGCAGAAGTCTGTCAGAAACGGAAAACCAAAGTAATGGAATTCCCACAGAACATGAACTTCAGTCACATAAGATTTGTGATTTCTACCTGCAACTTGCCAGTGCTGCCAGAATTGTGAAACTCTTAATTTTTTTTAACCTATGTGTAATACTTGAAAGTTTTCTCAAACTGTAATTTCTATTCTTCAGGAAGACGTTAGTTTATTGTACATGCCATGACTGACAGATTCCTGAATCACTTTTCTTTTTAAAACAAAGCTAAGAACGAGGGGAAACAACCCTTTCCTGGGATTTACCCCAGGAAAATCCTTAACAATGTCACCTGCCCTAGATATGTCTAGGGAGGCTTTGCTTTCCTTTGTATATCTAAGAATGATCTAACCTGAAGATTAATTCACATTGTCTAAATTATTATCAAATATCAGCATTTGACAATCTCTATAACATAATTTTAACATTCTTTCAAAATTTGTTAATTAAAATGTGTTAATCAAATCATTAAAATGTTGTTGGTATAAATTAAATTGATTTTTTCCATTTGGGCAAATTGAATTTTAAATATCAATACAATCAAGAAAGTGAATAAAACATCCATCTTCTAACTTGAAAGGCACACAGATATCTTAGTGAAAATTAGTGCAGTTATCAGTACTTTTACCTACTGTGTAAAGTCTCTTTTTTAATTATAAGTCTTTTAACATTTAACAATTTCTATCATGATTCAAAATTTCACACTTGCAATATTTTGCACTTACTTTTGAGACGATTATCTTCATGCAGGTGCCATATGTAAGTTTAGCAGATTTTCAATACTTTGATGTTTATATAGATGTCTGAAGTAACCCTGAGGTCACTTTGAATCGCATCTTCCTTCTTCACCTATTGTCATTTATTTCTAGTTCAGTTACTCTCTAACTATGCCATATCTTTTAAATAACCTTATTGTATAATTCAGTCACTGGGTTGATTTTATTTCTTTTACCATTGTCTATCATAAAGCTTTTCTTTCCACTCAAAGGCAAAGATAATGGGCATTAAAGTCACTGTCATTGATACTATCTAACACAAATACTTTTACATGAAAAAAATAATATTCATTCCAAATTCAAACTCAATCTTAGAAATATAAAACATACCTGAATAAATAACAACTTTGTCTAGGGCAAACCCAGAAACACATTTTAGTAAACCATGTTCACTCTTTTCAAAATTCAGAGATCCGCCCTCCTACTCTCTAGAAGTGGCAAAACTTTCATTTTGAAGTTAATTTTGAATATACTCCTGCCAATAAATTATAATATTATCCTACATTAAAAATTTAGGAAAGCAAGAAGCCATTGCAGTTCTTTTTTTAGGTTAATAATGAATTCTTAGGAATAAGAATATTTGAGAGGTCATTTAACCACCATGAATACCCATCTACCTTCAGAGACAGACAACTGCATCAAACATACTCTAAACAGATGGAAAAATCTCTTAAGAAACTCATTCCACAATTCGCTACTCACTGTCAGAAAATTTCCCTTTCTGTTTAAACTACAAAACTCAGGCTACAGATTAAGTCTGTTTGCTCCAGTTCTATTCCTGGTGGAGGACAAAAACAGATGGACACAATCCGTCCTGTAGCTGAAAACAATAATTAGGTCACTTCTCTTTCTCTAGCCTAAAAACAGAAAAAAAAGTTCTTTTGGTCTTTAACATATATTTTATTTCCTGGTAATATTCAAGAGTACAAGCTATTTCAGTAACAAGTAAGGGCTTTCTATGCAAAACCAACTGGTAGGCATAGTTATTTGGCTTTTAAATGTCTTGTCTTCCAGCTATCAATGACCTCATGTATCCTCCCACTCTGTCTGAAATACTTTGGGACCACTGCAGCTGAATATGAGATAGGGCTGACAATGAGAGGGACAAGGACTTGGTCAGATCCAGCTGAGCCCAGAGCCTAAGGCATCTGCATTTTGGCCTGGGAGTTTACAGCATCTGCAGTGAAGCTGTGGGCAAGCAGCATATTGAGATCACAAGTGAAGGAGTTGTGCATCCCTATTGAGGAATCTAAGCGGATAATGGGAAGAATCTGAGCAACAAAGAATGCAAATGAGCAATAAGGAGAACTGCAGGCAGGCTCTCAGCATCTGCCTGAAGCAAGATGTTTTTTACATTAGAAAAGCTGTAAGACGAGACTGATCACTAGAAAACAAACTTGAATTGGGACTAGAGGGCCAGCCTTAGATCTGAGCCACATGGAGAATGTATTAGTAAAGCAGAACATGCTCGCTACATCCTGGGTCAGTAAAAGGAAGGTGACGGAGGACACCAGGGAGCAGAGGTCAGTGGCAGAGAGCTCACGTTTGTTTGGTCCACAGACATTCACTGCCTTAATAAAGTTGAACTTATCAAAACTTGTTCTGCGGGATCTAAAACACATTTATGCAAAACTTAATAGACATATAAACCTTAACCTATATAAACCTTAAAAAGATTTTTATTCACTTATTTAGAGGTTTTTGAGAATCTGCTATAAGCATCTACCATGTGATTTGGTGCTGGAAAATAACAGTGAGCGAAACAGGAAAAGAATTCCTGCCCTATGATGGGATAAAGAATAAAGAAGATAATAAGTAGAACATATAATATGGCAATAAGTGCTGATGAAAAAATGAAAAAGATTGGCATTTTAAATAGTTTACAAACACTTATTTTACTTAAGTCACAAGAATAAAGTTCCTTTGAATTCATATGGTCATGAATGATGAAGAGAATCCTGGGGGTGCCTTTCCAAAGCTCCTAAAATCCCAGCACATAGCACTTACCACTCCCCTTTTGCCTGTTGTTACTGAATTTGACTTCTCTGTCTACCTGGTTAGATAGCAATGATTACTGGAGTAGATCACAATGGTTTTGAAACCATTAATACTACTTTAAAAGCTGGACCATTATTCATTTAGGTAGAGCATCATTAACTAAAATTTCTCTGATAGCATGCTATAGAATTATATCTTTACCCCTTTCCTAGTAAATATTTTTTATCAACAGCCTAGATGAAACCATGAAAAGGATGGTTATCATGTTTGAAAATAACACTAAATTGAAAGGCAGAACTAATCTGTTGGATGACAGAATTAAGATTCAAAATGCTCTTGACAATGCTGAACACTAAGTTGAAATGCATACAATAAAATTAATAGACATGCTATAAATAAAAAAGCAGACTAATGAACAAACAAACAACCTGCATGTGTACAAGATGGGTGAGATCAGACTTGATAGCATTTTTATTAATGGGGAAAAAAAAAAACCTAGAAGCTTTAGTTGAACATTAGTCAACATTTTGATACAGCTGCAAAATAAAGTCTTAGGCTATGTAATACAGTAATAGTAAAATCAGGATAGATAATATCTATGTAGAGAAAAATATTCACACCTGGGTGTCACAGTTAAGAGCAATATTAAATTTTCTAAGTATTCATGAAAGGGTGACAAATAGGATATGCAGTCTTCATATCATATAAGAATAGCTGAGAAATTGCTTGCTGTGGAAAGGGAACTTATAGTAAATTAATATATATCTTCAAATATTTTAGAGGGCTACTACTCATAAGAATACTTCATCATTTTAAAACATATATTAACTGTATGATCTCAGAAAAGGTCTTTGGCCCTCTGTGCCTCAATTTTTTAATATCTAGGAATATCAATTCTGTAGAATTATTACAAGAAGTAGCAAGGATTCATGTAAAGTATATGGTGCATTACCTGGAATTCCGCCTGCACCCTATAAACGGTGAATATTTTTTTCTCTACTGCCGTAAAGGTAGACTAGAGTGAATAGATGAAGCCAACAGAGCCATCACACACACACACACACACACACACACACACAGCCCTTAAGACACACACACACACACACACACACACACACAGCCCTTAAGACACACACACACACACACACACAGCCCTTAAGACACACACACACACACACACACACAGCCCTTAAGACACACACACACACACACACACAGCCCTTAAGACACACACACACACACACACACACACACACACACACACACACACACACACACACACACACACACACACACACACACACACACACACACACACACACACACACACACACACACACACACACACACACACACACACCCCTTAAGAAGTTAGCTCCTTGCCATGAATTTTCCGTGTAGATGTTAAATGACGATAGGGGAATTTGAGAAAAGGTTCCTACATTAGGTGAAAGTTGTACTGTTTCTAAATTCCTTTCACTGAGTAGATTTTAAGGTCCCTTCCAATACTAAGATTTTGTAATTCTCTGTGATTTCTCTCCATGCCCCTAAAGGATATGTTTCTGGTAAAACTAAAAATATATAGAAAAAGTTAAAACAAGTAAAATTAATTGTGTTTTAATTTGTGCCCCACCCTAAGAAGCAGCTACATTTATTATTCTCTTTTCACAAATGAAGAAGCTGAGGCAGAGTACAGTAACGTAGTTCAAAAGTTCATAGAGCTCATCAGTGGCAGAGCAATGAGTGGAACTCAAGAGATCTGGAGAGTCACTTTGGCTAATTTTGACTCAAGGGCCAGACTTTCTATAGCCTTTACATCACGTGGACCCTAATAGGTTTTGTGATGCCCTGGGATTTCTCCAGTCATCCTGAACTGTTGTGCAAACTTATTTCATTTTAAAAGTAAAGTAAATTAAAAATGACAGGGTACTGCTGGTGATTCAAATGAAAAATTTGCTCTGCATTATTGGAAAATTATATATTCCACAAAAATGAATTTTGTAAATTAATTAATCCCATTTCTTAAGTGCTCAAAATTTTCCAGGCATTTTGGATGGCACTCTTCCAGAGATGAACTGTTGTAATTTATTCTAATTTGCAGAACACAAGTTAACTTGTACTTATTACTCAAAATCATATCATTAATTTTGGTTACTGTTTTATGACATCAGTCATTAATGTTCTCAGACTATATTGATAAATGGGCTATGCCAAAAAACAAACAAAAAAAAACTTAGGGAGAGCCTGAGGCACTCTCCAAAAAGT
Organism: Cervus canadensis; assembly: GCF_019320065.1. Taxonomy (NCBI): domain Eukaryota; kingdom Metazoa; phylum Chordata; class Mammalia; order Artiodactyla; family Cervidae; genus Cervus; species Cervus canadensis. The sequence continues at coordinate 49,749,922 of NC_057409.1, read as the reverse complement.
AATTCTTTGAATTACAGGGTCTGGTGTTTGTGACTTTGTCCCAGGCTGTTCAGAAACAGCTCTTGTTTTCTTCCTTGTTCCAGGTTGTTTCAAAGGGGTGTAGTTGCAAGATAAAAGACTCCTAATTATGTAAGATAGTGCTGCTTACTCAAAGCAAATTTCAGTGCCTATCAGATAATAAAAAGACAAAGTGTGGGAATTGGTGCATGGTGAGAGGGCAGGAAAAATTAACTGAACAACGTGATTTTTCAAGCCACAGGATATTTTGTCTGCAGAGGGGTACATTGCCGAGAGGAAGTACAGGGAACTGAGAGGAACATATGAAAAAGTTTAAAAGTTCGAGGAAGTAAAATTCTTTAACACCTTAAAACTCAAATCGTATTTTCTGTTTCCTTGGATAAATTTTGCTTCCTGGTTATCATAATTGGTTTAAGTTTCTAGTTCCCATGTCTCTGTGTGTTTAAGCTTTCTAATGTTTACAGCTTTTCCTAGCATCCTCTTTCCTGAAATTTAAATAGTTTCATATTCAGTTTTATGTGTGTTTTTAAAGAATTTCCAAGGAAAGACATAACTTGAGACTTCAGAATTTACTTTTGAAACTAAGGATAATGATCTACAAATATTTCTCTGGGAAATGTGGCTTTCAGCTAAGTAAATAGATTTATGTGCTGAGCTAGAATTTGATTGAAACTTGATGGGTATTTCTTCTGTTGGTTAATCATTCTGCTTATCTTACCAAATATTTGACCAGTAGCTTAACTACTGAACTGTACCTAAAGAACATAAATAATAAACTTCATAGAGAAATAGGGTATATTTTGTAACTCTTAATTTTTCAATATGCAAGAGTCACCCCCCCCAAATAATTATTAGTTCAATAAGTATTTATTGACATCAACTCCAGTTAAGCACTCCGCTCAGCACTGGGCATACAAAGGCATTTACTGGGGAGAAAGTTTACATCCGACACTGTAGTAAGTGTCTTGGTGATAGGAACCCAAAGGAGAAAGAGCTAAACCAGACAGAGTAAGGGAGGGCTTAGTGATAGGAATTAACAGCAAAAATGGAGTGGAATTAGGATGGAAGGACAGCCAGTCAAGGAACGTAATGAGCTAAAACAGAGGTAAGACAGTGGGATGGTATATATGCACTCTCTTCAGTTGCTCTCTTTTTCTTTTGAATCCCTTCTAAATAGCCTTTCATTTCTCATTTCCCTGAAGTAGCTTTTATCAATATTGCCAATGACCTCCATATTACTAAATCCAATTGTAATAGTTTTCTATTGCTGAAGTGATGAATTACCACAAACTTAGTGGCTTACAACAACATAAATTTATTATCTGATAGCTCTGTAGGTTAGAAGTCAGGCATGGGTCTCACTGGGCTAAAATCATGATATTGTTAGACTCTTGAGAATTTTATACCAGCAGAAGCTGTGTACATTTGGACTAAAAGAGAAAGTACAAAATTGAAGAATCCTGTCAGACCCCCAGAATTCTACAGGCAAAAAAGACAGATAAAGCTACCCAGCTGTAAACAAGCACTAGCTTTTATGAAAAAGGAACAATGACTCCAGGAGCAGAGTGTTAAACCCAGAGAGCAGAATGGAGGGCCAGGAGGGATTTTTAAATTGCTTGGGACCCATGTGTTTTGTATTCTTTTATAAGATGATCAGTCAAGTATGACCACAGAAGGAGACAGAGGAGAGACTCAGGGAAAAAAAAAAAAACAAAGTTTCTTATACTCTTAGGTCCCAGAGACATACTTTCTGTAGTCCAGGAAGGGGGACACAGAAAGGAGCCTCAGAGAGCAGGTTCACAAGCAGGTGGGGAGCCGAGAGAGAGGCCCTGTGGGCAAGCACCTTTACTGGGGCTCAGAGTGGCGTAGGCAGGAGAAGGCGTGAGGGGATTTCATGAGTGCATTTGAATGTCATGAGATCACAGTCAGGGGAGGACAAGAAAGGGCCTCACCAGGCTGGTACAGATGGTCACCTGGGCAGAACGTGCAGAGCCTGATTGTAGGCATATTGAGGCAACAGGAAGATATGAATCTTTAAAGGTTCATTTTAACACTCTATAACTCCTTCTTTTTCCCCCTTCTATTTTCTTCTCCTTTGAACCAAACATCTATAGCTGATATTCTGTGCCTATCCCACCACTGTATTTTGGAAGTAAATAATTTGTTTCTTGAGTTTCATGTTCACAGAGAGAAATCATGGCCCAGATGAATTCTGCACAGACCCTTACTCTTAACTGATTTCGATCATGAGACTAGGGACTTTTGAGTGATGATGTTTTGGACCTGATGCTTTGCAGACCTTTAGATAAATATATTTTAGATGTAGAACAGATAAGTCTTTGGGAACCAGAAAGTAGGTTGTAGTAGGCAGAATAATGGTCCACCAAATTGCAGTGGTCCACAATTGCTCATTGTCTCAATGAGCAATTAAGTTTGTGGGTAAAATTTGGGTTAGCAATCAGCTGACTTTGAAAGAGATGGGAATACCAGACCACCTGACCTGCCTCTTGAGAAACCTGTATGCAGGTCAGGAAGCAACAGTTAGAACTGGACATGGAACAACAGACTGGTTCCAGATAGGAAAAGGAGTACGTCAAGGCTGTATATTGTCACCCTGCTTATTTAACTGATATGCAGAGTACATCATGAGAAATGCTGGGCTGGAAGAAGCACAAGCTGGAATCAAGATTGCCGGGAGAAATATCAATAACCTCAGATATGCAGATGACACCATCCTTATGGCAGAAAGTAAAGAGGAACTAAAAAGCCTCTTGATGAAAGTGAAAGAGGAGAGTGAAAAAGTTGGCTTAAAGCTTAACATTCAGAAAACTAAGATCATGGCATCTGGTCCCATCACCTCATGGGAAATAGATGGGGACACAGTGGAAACAGTGTCAGTCTTTATTTTTTTGGGCTCCAAATCACTGCAGATGGTGACTGCAGCCATGAAATTAAAAGATGCTTACTCCTTGGAAGGAAAGTTATGACTAACCTAGATAGCATATTAAAAAGCTGAGACATTACTTTGCCAACAAAGGTCTGTCTGGTCAAGGCTATGGTTTTTCCAGCAGTCATGTATGGATGTGAGAGTTGGACTGTGAAGAAAGTTGAGCACCAAAAAATTGATGCTTTTAAAGTATGGTGTTGGAGAAGACTCTTAAGAGTCCCTTGGACTGCAAGGAGATCCAACCAGTCCATCCTAAAGGAGATCAGTCCTGGATGTTCATTGGAAGGACTGATGTTGAAGCTGAAACTCCAGTACTTTGGCCACGTCACGTGAAGAGTTGACTCATTGGAGAAGGCCCTGATGCTGGGAGGGATTGGGGGCAGGAGGAGAAGGGGGCAACAGAGGATGAGATGGCTGGATGGTATCACTGACTCAATGGGCATGAATTTGAGTAAACTCCGGCAGTTGGTGATGGACAGGGAGGCCTGGCATGCTGCGATTCATGGGGTCGCAAAGAGTTGGACATGACTGAGCAACTGAACTGAACTGAACTGACTTTAAGAAGATTATCCTGGATTATCATGGTGATTCCAATATAATCACATGGATCTTTAAATGGGAAAGAGGGAGACAGAAGGGTCAGTACAGAGAGATGGCATTGTGAAAAAGGCTTGACTAGAGATTGCCAGCTTTGCAATGTGAGCAGCCTTTGGAAACTATAAAGGGCAAGAAAATGGATTCTCCCCTAGAGCCTCCAGAAAGGAATGCAGTCCTGTGGACACCCGAATTTTATCCCAGTGAAACTTTACCACACTTTCTGACTTCTGACCTCCAGAACTGTAGGATAATACATTTGCATTGTTTTAAACTTAAAGGGAGTTAACCTTGAATATTCATTGGAAGGAATGATGCAGAAGCTGAAGCTGCAATACTTTGGCCACCTGATGTGAAGAGCTGATTCGTTGGAAAAGACTCATGCTGGGAAAGATTGAAGGCAGGAGGAGAAGGGGACGACAGAGGATGAGATGGTTGGATGGCATCACCAGCTCGATGGACATGGGCTTGAGCAAGCTCCAGGAGATGGTGGAGGACAGGGAAGCCTGGTGTGCTACAGTCCATGGGGTCCCAGAGTCACACACGAATGAGTGACTGAACAGCAACAGCAAAGCCACTAAATTTGTGGGGTTCTGTTCCAGCAGCAATGGGAAACTAATACGCTAGGAAAGACTGAGAAACTATCACAGACCAGAGAAGACTAAACGTAATCTAATGTCCTGGATCAAATCATGGAACTGAAAAAGGACATTAATAGAAAGTTGAAGTTCAAATAAAGTCTAGATTTTAGTTAACAGCATCATACCAATGTGAATTCCTTGGTTTTGACAAATATACCATGGTTATGTAAGATGTTAAAATTAGGGGAAGCTGAGTGAAGAGTATTTGGAACTCTGTACTATCTTTACAACCTTTTTCTAAATCTAAATTTATTCTAGAATAAAGAGTTTATTTTTAAAGAAAAGTTTAGCTAAGAATGAAAGGAGTGAGTTTGAATTGTTAACTCAAGCAGATGCTAGACTCAAGAATAATTTTTTTTGTCATTGCATGTTCTTTTCAAAAGGCTTAATCTTGAAAACAAGTTTGCCCAAGTAATTTATTTGACATTTTTCTTGAGAATTTTTAAAGAAATCATAGGAAAATCAAGCAAAATATTTTTTCATACATGGTTGGCAGTAAAATTATGAACTCAGAAACTTACGTTAACAGGTCTTGCTTCTCTCCTTTCTACCTTCTTTTCCCACTTTCTCCATGGCTCTGTTTTATTCATTCTTTTGCCAAATGGTTTCATGCAGTCCTTTCCAGTTGAAGAAAGAAACAGGACTGATAAAAAAACATTTGCACCAAGGTACTAGTGAATTAAAGTATTCAGTATTCTTCAAAAATTTGCACTTCAAAAGAAGCAGGCAGTAAGGAATATTAGAATTCCTAACAGCATAGCTCTAAATATGCAAATCAATTTCTCCTACAGTTTGCTTTTACTATCACTGTTTAAAAATATTATATAAATAACTTAGTTCTATATTGTATATTATCCTTGTAACTTGGATAAGATGGATAGTTTGGGACAGGCTTTTTAAATAACCAAATCAGTAGTTATCCCTTTGAATTTATTAAGCTATCAAACTACTGACCACCACTAGTCTCAGTCAAATTATTTTATAGCAAAATATGAGGTGCTAAAATTTATTAAAAATAGCAGTAACTTTCCACTATAAGAATATTTACTTTATGGTATGCTGCCAATGTAATTTCACTTCATAGCAACAGTATATGGTAGGTATTATTATTCAAATTTAAAAGTAAGAAACAGAGGCTTAGAGAAGTTAATCAGTTTGCCCAGGGTCAAGCAGGTAGCTCAGGACACATGTATTATTGAAGTCCTCTAGCTCTAGAGCACAGTCCAGCTTCACCCTCTCTTATGCCTTCACCCCTGCTCCCCCAGTTTCCTATCCTACACACATTTGACCTAGATAACTTCAGTAGAATTCATTACCTTCCCTGCATATCCATTATCATTCTAACACAGAGACAGAAAAATATAAGCTGTACATGATATGCAATAATTATATCAAAACATGTTTTTTAACAATAAATTTTATGGCATTTCTGCTTTTTCAAAATAAGCTGGGAGAAGTGGCTTTTCTTTTTTAATATATATGTGTAATGTTCCTTCATTCTGCTCATAGGCAAACTACTGACATTACGATCTGGCTCATTCGTGTTAAGTAAAGCACACGCTATACAGTGAAGGACACAATTACCTTAGATTAAATTTCAGTTTCCCTTTGACTTTGGTTTCTAAAACTGAAAGCAGCCTTTTCAGAACATGGATTTCCCATTTTATTTCCATGAAGCCTTTGTGTTTGATAGGAAAAGCACATATATACAGATTATTATTTCTCATGAGAATGAAAAGTATTGTGCGCAGGTGCACTTTTAAAATCTTATTTTACCTCCGAAAATGTAACTTTAGCTATATTATTGTGGGACTAAGATAGAATATCTTGAGTAATTCTGTTCAAGTGTCAAAAATCTTATTTGATAAGTGAAATGTGTAAAGAACAAGCTTTAAGGACATGATTAGGGAGAATGAAGTCTAGTGGAAGTACAAAGGAGGGGCAGGAGCCTGGCTTCATGAAAAAGCAGCAGTCTCATGAGCTAGAACTCAGAATCCTGGCTCTACCTAAGATACTCTGGCAAACGTCAACCAAAGAAAAGATAGAAAAGATTTCTTTCAACTGTAATTACATTCACACATTGCCTTAGAGTAAACTGAAATTTCACTGAATTGTTGAAAATTAGTAATTACTATATTTGAAAGTGAAAGTTGCTCAGTTATGTCTGACTCTGCGATCCTGTGAACTATAGAGTCCATGGAATTCTACAGGCCAGAATACTAGAGTGGGTAGCTGTTACCTCCTCCAGGGGTTCTTCCCAACCCAGGGACCGAAGCCAGGTCTCCCACATTACAGGCAGATTCTTTACCAGCTGAGCCACCACGGAAGACTTTATTTGGGAGGGGGGTGTTTAAAAAAAATTTAAGATTCAGCTACAATTAAGAGCCTGTTCCTAAGCATTTGCAAAAGAGGAATAAGAGATCTAACCCTTCAAACCAACGTAAGCTTCAATTTTCCTCCCAAACAGCCAGAATGAAAGGAAGGGATTAGATGAGGGAGGGAGGACTCTAACATTAACTTGGACTAATTTGGAGCTCATTCTTATAGTAGACACTTAGCAATTGTTTTCAATCTTCATAACAATGTTGTACAGGGCAGGGTTTAGAAGATATACATTATATACAGAAAAACAGAGACTCTAAAAGCATAATTTAGCCAAGATCACTCAGGGAAGTTTGAACCAGGTCTCTTATCACTGAGTCTACAGTTCTCTCCACTGCTACACAATGCAAGTAGCAGTTATGGTGGTGTGATCTGGAATACACAAGGAAACTATCCAAAGAATCACCTACAAAAAGTGGCATGACTTTCCCCAAAATCATTCTTTGTCAATCTTTAAATCTTCCTAAGTAGTTTTGTCTATAATTTTATATTTTAAATGTGAATAGTTCAGTAGTATGTCCACCATACATTGTTAAGTGAGAAAAATTAAGTTGCTAAGAAATAAAAACTGTATTTAAAGAAATTATACTGAAAAAAAGGAAAAATGGAAAAGCCCCCAAATATGAGTGTAATTAAATAAATTATAGAGGGATCCAGTCATTAGCAGAGAAGGCAATGGCAACCCACTCCAGTATTCTTGCCTGGAAAATACCATGGAGGGAGGAGCCTGGTAGGCTGCAGTCCATGGGGTCTCGAAGAGTTGGACACGACTGAGCGACTTCACTTTTCACTTTCCTGCATTGGAGAAGGAAATGGCAACCCACTCCAGTGTTCTTTCCTGGAGAATCCCAGGGATGGCAGAGCCTGGTGGGCTGCCATTTGTGGGGTCTCACAGAGTCGGACACGACTGAAGTGACTTAGCAGCAGCAGCAGCAGCAGCAGCCAGTTACTAGAATAATGACATATACTAACAAAGGACTAGGTTAAGCTCTAATGTGAAGTAGAAAAGAGCAAAATGCAAAGTACCATGTAGAGAGTACATCTGTATCAAAACGTGAGGAAAATAGAAAGCTCTAAGAGCTGTTAAAGTGATACATTAAAGTGAAAGAATTATGAGTAATTATTCTCTTGTATTTGTTATTACTCATATTTTCTCTAATGCACTTCACTTAGTTTCTATAATTTCTTAATGAGAAATCAGTGAGCTTTTAGAAGCAAAAGACACTGTCATATAACCTTGAGCCATACGATAGTCTCTTCCTTGAAAATCAGAAACTTTTGTTTTCCAGTTTATTTCCCAGAGTGCACAGTTCCTTATACCATGTAGATGCTCAGTACATTTTTTTAATCAAATATATTTTTTTGAAGAGTAGACAAGAGCAAAAAAGATCCCCCTGCTTAGAAAGTATTTCCTACATAGGTTCACTAATTAGTGATTTATTTGTGTTAATGAGTTCCTCTTTTAAAATGCAAATGCATCAAATAGCTAAATGAGCAAAAAACATGAACAGAGAACACTCAAGAGGAAACACAAATGGATAATAAACATTAAATGAAAAGTTCAACCTCATTAATAATCAAAGATAGGAACATTAAAATGATATCAGTTTTCCTCATGAAACTTGCAAACATTTTCATGTAATTCTCAATGCCAAGTGGGATATAAATACTAGGTTGATGCAAAAGTGATTTTGGTTTTTGCATTGTTGAAGTTTGACATTTGATACTGGAATACATTCTTAAATAACTGGTTATGTTATACATCATTTTAATGCACATTTCTCGCTTTATGTTTTTGGCTAGTGACATTGTGTGCGTGCTAAGTTGCTTCAGTCGTATCTGACTCTTTGCGACCCTATGGACAGTAGCCCACTAGGCTCCTCTATCCATGGGATTCTCCTGGCAAGAATACTGGAATGGGTTGCCATTTCCTACCCCAGGGGAATCTTCTGAACCCATCAAACCCGCATCTCTTATATCTTCTGCATTGGCAGGCAGTTTCTTTACCACTAGCACCACCTAGGAAGCCCCAATGATTATTGCTTTATGTTTATTTTATATTTATTTTAGACTATGGAAATGATGTTAGACAAAAAGCAAATTTGAGCAATTTTCTTATCTGAGTACACAATGGGTCATAAAACAGCAGAGACAAATCACAATGTCAACAACATATGCAATGGTCATTCAAGAAGTTTTGCAAAGGAGACAAGAGTCTTGAAGATGAGAAGCACAGTGGCTGGCAATTGGAAGTTGACAATGACCAATTGGGAGGCATCATCGAAGCTGATCCTCTTACAACTATGCAAGAAGTTGCTGAAGAACTCAATGTCAACCTTTCTATAGTCATGCTGCATTTGAAGCAAATTGGAAAGGTGAAAAAACTCAATAAGTGGATGCTTCATAAGATGACCAAAAGTTTTTAAAAAACCGTTTTGAAGTATCATCTTCTCTTATTGTGCACAACAAATCATTTCTGGATCTGATTGTGCTGTGAGAGGAAAAGTGGATTTTATACAACCAGCAACAACCAGCTCAGTAGTTGGACCCAGAAGAACTCCAAAGCACTTCCCAAAACCAAACTTGTACCCAAAAAAGGTCACAATCACTGTTTGGTGGTCTGCTACCAGTCTGATCCACAACAGCTTTCTGAATTCCAGTGAAACCATTACATCTGAGAAGTATTTTCAGCAAATCAATGAGATGCCCCCAAAACCACAGTACCTGCAGCCATCTTTGATCAACAGAAATGCCCAATTCTTCACAACAATACCAGGCCATAAGCTGCACAAACAACACTTCAAACGTTGAACAAATTGGACTATAAAGTTCTGCCTCATCTGCTGTACTCACCTCTCCCCGTCTGACCACCGCTTCTTCAAACGTCTTGGCAACTTTTTGCAGGGAAAATGCTTCCACAACCAACAGGAGGCAGAAAATGCTTTCCAAGAGTTCTTCAAATCCTTAAGCACAGATTTTTACACTACAGAAATAAACAAATTTATTTCTTGTTGGCAGAAATGTGTTGATTGTAATGGTTCCTATTTTGTTACTAAAGATGCATTTGAGCCTGGTCATAATGATTTAAATTCACCGTCCAAAACCACAATTACGTTTGCACCAACCTGGTAAGAATAAAAATGGATGCCTCTTATAAATTGCTGGTAGGACTGAAAATTTGGTACGAACTTCCTTGAAAGGAAGGTAGCAAAATACTCCTAACTTTTGATGCAAGAATTCCATTTCTAGGAATCCAGTTTAAAAGATATATCAAAAAAAAAAAAGATAAATCAGAGATATATGTGAAAAATTTTTATTCATGGATGTTCAGTGCAATATCATAATCCCTAAACAATTTAGCCTTTCATGGTAAAGTAAAAGAAAACTAAAGTTTTATAAATCAATTCAATAACATACTATATAGTCTTTAAAACCAAATTAAAAAAAAAAACTTGAATATGGAAAAAAATTCTCATTTTATTAATTGGGGAGAAGTAGTACATAAATCTTACTATACATCATGATCTCACTTTTAAAATATTTAAGCAATGGCAAAATATTGGAAGAAAATAGTTGTAATGCATTTCTCTGGTTGATGGTATATAACATGATTTTTGTTGTCTTCTTAATTTTCTTATATCACATCTCTAAGAGGAAATTTTTATATATAATCAGCATTTTAAAAATGCGTTATATCTATTCCAGTTGTAATTTATAGAAATCCATCCTAAGAAAATAATCCTAAACGAATAAAAGTTTTCTACACAAAGATGTTTATGCACTGTTTTATTTAGCACACTGGGCGTAGCAAACATCCTGTTCCAGCAATACAAGAGACAACTCTACACATGGACATCACCAGATGGTCAATACCAGAATCAGACTGATTATATTCTTTGTAGCCAAAGATGGAGAAGCTCTGTACAGTCAGCAAAAACAAGACCGGGACCTACTGTGGCTCAGATCATGAGCTCCTTATTGCAAAATTCAGACTGAAACTGAATAAAGTAGGGAAAGCTGCTAGGCCATTCAGATATGACCTAAATCAAATCCCTTATACAGTGGAAGTGACAAATAGATTCAAGGGATTAAATCTGATAGATAGGGTGCCTGAAGATCAATGGATGAAGGTTTATAACACTGTACAGGAAGTAGTGATCAAAACCATCCCCAAGAAAAAGAAAGGCAAAAAGACAAAAAGGTTGTCTGAGGAGGCCTTACAAATTGCTGAGAAAAGAAGAGAAGCGAAAGCAAAGGAGAAAAGGAAAGATACACCCATCTGAATGCAGAGTTCCAAAGAATAGCAAGGAGGGATTAAGAAAGCTTTACTTAAAACAGTAAAATAGGAGGAAAAAAGAACTAGTTGATGATAGTCTGTAGAATAGGCCACATCGTCTTTTAATATTATGTTTACTTCCTTTTACTTTGTGAGAAACATCTTATTTCAGTGTTCAGCCATGAGAGGTACTAGCACAGATAAGAGAGGACACACACACCACACACAAACACATCCTTTCTCTACTACCTTCTCCCTGAAGAGCTAAGTTCAGGATTAGAGAATCAAGTGTTCTGCTCTTTGAGTACCAGGCAGCAAGATGAGTAAGGCTGTTCACTTCTCTGTGAGGTTAGGCTTTACTTCCTAAACACCTCAATCATTCAGTTCAGTGCAGTTCAGTCACTCAGTCGTGTCTGACTCTTTGAGACCCCATGAACTGCAGCACGCCAGACCTCCCTGTCCATCACCAACTCCTGGAGTTTACCCAAACTCATGTCCATATTGTCGGTGATGCCATCTAGCCATCTCATTCTCTGTTGTCCCCTTCTTCTCCCACCTTCAATCTTTCCCAACATCAGGGTCTTTCAAATGAGTCAGCACTTCGCATCAGGTGGCCAAAGTACTGGAGTTTCAGCTTCAACATCAGTTCTTCCAATGAACATGCAGGACTGACCTCCTTTAGGATAGACTGCTTGGATCCTCCTTGCAGTCCAAGGATCTCTCACGAACCTCCTCCAACACCACAGTTCAAAAGCACCAATTCTTCTTTACAGTTGAACTCTCACATCCATCCATGACTGCTGGAAAAACGATAGCCTTGACTAGATGGAACTTTGTTGATAAAGTAATGTCTCTGCTTTTTAATATGCTGTCTAGGTTGGTCATAACTTTCCTTCCAAGGAGCAAGCATCTTTTGATTTCACGGCTGCAATCACCATCTGCAGTGATTTTGGAGCCCATAAAAATAAAGTCAGCCATTGTTTCCACTGTTTCCCCATCTATTTGCCATGAAGTGATGGGACCAGATGCCATGATCTTAGTTTTCTGAATGTTGAGCTTTAAGCCAACTTTTTCACTCTCCTCTTTCACTTTCATCAAGAGGCTCTTTAGTTCTTCACTTTCTACCATAACGGTGGTGTCATCTGTATATCTAAGGTTATTGATATTTCTCCCAGCAATCTTTACTCCAGCTTGTGCTTCTTCCAGCCCAGCGTTTCTCATGATGTACTCTGCATATAAGTTAAATAAGCAGGGTGACAATATACAGCCTTGATGTACTCCTTTTCCTATTTGGAACCAGTCTGTTGCTCCATGTCTAGTTCTAACTGTTGCTTCCTGACCTGCCTACAGGTTTCGTAAGAGGCAGGTCAGGTGGTCTGGTATTCCCATCTCTTTCAGAATTTTCCACAGTTTATTGTGATCCACACAGCCAAAGGCTTTGGCATAGTCAATAAAGCAGGAATAGATGTTTTTCTGGAATTCTCTTGCTTTTTCGATGGTCCAGTGGATGCTGGCAATTTGATCTCTGGTTCCTCTGCCTTTTCTAAAACCAGCTTGAACATCTGGAAGTTCACAGTTCACATATTGCTGAAGCCTGGCTTGGAGAATTTTGAGCATTACTACTAGCGTTTGAGATGAGTGCAATTGTGAGGTAGTTTGAGCATTCTTTGGCATTGCCTTTCTTTGGGACTGGAATGAAAACTCTCCTTTTCCAGTCCTGTGGCCACTACTGAGGTTTCCAAATTTGCTGACATATTGAGTGCAGCACTTTCACAGCATCATCTTTTAGGATTTGAAATAGCTCAACTGGAATTCCATCACCTCCACGAGCTTTGTTCATAGTGATGCTTCCTAAGGCCTACTTGACTTCACATTCCAGGATGTCTGGCTCTAGGTGAGTGATCACACCATCGTGATTATCTGGGTCATGAAGATCTATTTTGTACAGTTTTTCTGTGTATTCCTGCCACCTCTTCTTAATATCTTCTGCTTCTGTTAGGTCCATAGCATTTCTGTCCTTTATTGAGCCCTTCTTTGCATGAAATGTTCCCTTGGTATCTCTAATTTTCTTGAAGAAATCTCTCGTCTTTCCCATTCTATTGTTTTCCTCTATTTCTTTGCATTGATCACTGAGGAAGGCTTTCTTATCTCTCCTTGCTATTTGTTGGAACTCTGCATTCAAATGGGTATATCTTTCCTTTTCTCCTTTGCTTTTCACTTCTCTTCTTTTCACAGCTATTTGTAAGGCCTCCTCAGACAGCCATTTTCCTTTTTTGCATTTCTTTTTCTTGGGGATGGTCTTGATCTCTGTCTCCTGTATAATGTCATGAACCTCCATCCACAGTTCGTCAGACACTCTGTCTTTCAGATCTAGTCCCTTAAATCTATTTCTCACTTCCACTAGATAATCATAATGGATTTGATTTAGGTCATAATTGAATGGTCTAGTGGTTTTCCCCACTTTCTTCAGTTTAAGTCTGAATTTGGCAATAAGGAGTTCATGATCTGAGCCACAGTCAGCTCCCAGTCTTGTTTTTGCTGACTGTATAGAGCTTCTCCATCTTTGGCTGCAAAGAATATAATCAGTCTGATTTCGGTGTTGGCCATCTGGTGATGTCCATGTGTAGAGTCTTCTCTTGTGTTGTTGGAAGAGGGTGTTTGCTATGACCAGTGCAATCTCTTGGCAAATCTCTATTAGCCTTTTCCCTGCTTAATTCTGTACTCCAGTGATATCTCAGACAGATTCTATAGCTTCCAGCCATTCTCAAGTATTGAAAATTTCAGTCTAGTCTAACAGGGTTTAAAATCTCAATCTTGCCTTCAGTTGTGTGTTCGTCATGGCCAATGCTCCTGTAGGAGGGACCTTGGAATGGAAACAAGGGCACTCCTTCACTCTTCCCCTCTCCTTTGCTGATTTTCTTCTAGCACTTCCAAAAATGGGTAGAAAGTGAGATTACAGAAATAGATTAGAGGTGTAGTCTTAATGCAGCTGCTCTAGCCCCTCACAGCTATAAATGTTCCCAGTGGCTTCTGGTACAGGTTCCTGCAGACCCTGAGGGAGACCTCTTCCCTGAGCCTTCTGCTGACATGGGGAATTCACTTCAATTTAGCTGCTTTTTAACTTCATTACCACTCCACATCCAGCTCTAGCATTCACATACAATCCTTCACCTTTCCATAGGCCAGTTCTCCCAGGTGGGCCAGGAACCATACTACTGATGCTCAAGTGCCTTCCTTGATGTTCCTTGGACCCACTAGCAAAGGATACATCTTCATCCCAATAAAAAACTACAGTGACAGACAGTCTTACTCGTCTGTCTTCCTCCCTCAACCACTCTTGAATTATTTTCCTTATTCCCACTTCAAAAAGGCACAGAAGCAGATCATTAAATCTGATGTAAATCTGATGTATACCCAACTGAGAAATAATACACCTATCCCTCTTTTCCTGGCCACACCTCCCCCCATGTTTACAAGTATTCTATTGCAACCCTGTTGCACATGTCATACTTCTGCTGAAGCCAACAGCTCACATCTCTAAGAGGTCATAGATCCCTTGAGTCCAGTACTCATATACACTAGAGAAAGGGGGAGGGATGAAGAGGGTGGCTGGTTATGCCACCTTAATAATCTTATGGAAATATATCTGATGCCATTTTGAAAGCTGTCTTGTAGAGTGTGGATGTACATGCTACCTGCATTTGGTTACTCGTTTGTTGTTAGTTTGGATGTTTGTTTGGTTGGTTTTGGGATCCTAAAAGCAATTCCAAGATAACAGTGATGCAAATTCAGTATTGTCACACGTAGGAAAAAACTAGAAGGAAAAATATTAGTATACTACAGTGTTACAAGTGCTTGTAACTAGATGTGTGTGTGTGCGCATTCTCAGTCATGTCTGATTCGTTACGACCCCATGGTCTATAGCTCGCCAGGCTCCACTGTCTATGGGGATTCTCCAGGTAAGAATACTGGAGTGGGTTGCCATGCCCTCCTCCAGGGGATCTTCCCAACTCTGGGATCAAACCCAGGTCTCCCGCACTGCAGGCAGATTCTTTCCTGTCTGAGCCACCAGGGAAGCCTTGTTACTAGATGGTAATACTATATTATTACCTATAATATAGGTGTGTCATCTGCCAATCAGGAGACACAGGAGACCTGGGTTCAATCCTTTGTTAGGAAGATCCCCTGGAGGGGGAAATGGCAACCCATTCCAGTATTCTTGTCTGGAAAAATCCAATGGACAGAGGAGCCTGGCTGGCTTCAGTCCATGGGTCACAAAGATTCAGACACAACTGAATACACACGTGCCTAGGTATATATTACAGTATTATTTCCTCCTTACTTTGTGAAATTTTCTGTTTAAAGGGAAAACACTTGAAAAATTAAGAGGGTATTTTAAATGACACTAAAATATTATGCATATATTTTCATATAAAAGTGATTGTAGGGGGTACTTTTTTATTTTTTCAGCTTTATTGGAGCATAACTGAAAAATAAAATTGTACATATTTAAAGTGAACCATGTGATGGGTTTGATATACATCTGCTTTTTGAAATGATTACCACACCAGGTTAATTTGCACATTTTTCACATCCCATGGTTCTCTTATTTTTGTGTGTGGTAAAAACAGCTAAGGTCTACCCTCAACAAATTTAGCGTCACAATGCAATATTACTGACTATAGTCACTGCTATATATTGTATCCCCAGAGCTTATTCATGTTATAACTGAAGACTTGTACCTTTTGACTAGCATCTCTCCATCTTTCCCACCACTCTACCCCAGATCCTGCAAACCACCATTTGACTCTATGTTTCTGAGTTCAGTTTTCTAAGATTCCATGTATCAATGAGATCATACAGTATTTGTCTTTGTCTGGCTAATTTCACTTAAAATAATGTCTTCTACATTATTTCTGTTCTTGCAATTGGTGAGATTTCCTTCTTTCTCGTGGCTTAATGATATTCCATTGTGTGTGTGTGTGTGTGTGTTTATGTATCACATCTTCTTTATTCATCTGTCAATGGACAGAGATTGTTTCTGTACCTTGGCTGTTGTGAATAATAGAGCAATGAACACAGAAATGAAGATGTATCT
This sequence comes from Cervus canadensis, assembly GCF_019320065.1. Classification (NCBI taxonomy): domain Eukaryota; kingdom Metazoa; phylum Chordata; class Mammalia; order Artiodactyla; family Cervidae; genus Cervus; species Cervus canadensis. The sequence continues at coordinate 49,733,966 of NC_057409.1, read as the reverse complement.
GAGACACAGATTTCAGTTGTTTTAGATAAATACCTAGAAGTGAGATTACTGAATCATATTTCTGTTTTTAACTTTTTGAGGAAACTGTTTTCCATAGTGGCTATATCAATTTACATTCCTCACAGAGGTTCCTTTTCTCTGAATCCTTGCCAGCACTCATTGTCTGTTGTCTTTCTACTAAATGCCATCCTAACAGGTGTGCAATGGTACCTCACAGAGGTTTCAATTTGTGTTTATCTGATGACTCATAATGTTGAGCACCTTTTCTTGTGCCTATTGGCCATTTTTATGTCTTCTTTGAAAAAAAAGTTTTTTCAGGTATTTGGCCTATTTTTAAACATCAAATTATTTGGTTTTTAGCTATTGAGTTAAAGTTAAGTTCCTTATCATATGAAAGTAATTAAATAGGCATGCATATCTACCATTATAAAAAAGATTACTTGATTGTAGATAAATAGAAAGTGAGGGTTTTCCTGATGGCCCAGTGGTAAAGAATCTGCCTGCAATGAGCAAGACCCAGGTTCAGTCCCTGGATTGAGAAGATGCCCTGGAGAGGGAATAGCAACCCACTCCATGGAATTCTTGCCTGGAAATTCCATGGACAGAGGAGCCTGGCAGGCTATAGTCCACGGGGTCACAAAGCATCGGGCACGACCAAAGCAGCTGAGCACACATGTATGTGTACACCAAGTGCCCAGCCACTAGGAGCTTTATTACTACTCAGACAAATCAAGAAAGTATTCTTTTCTGGAAAAATGGATTTAACCTACATAGCAAAACACATACACACACGTTGGCTCATATATATAGAGTTGTCATTATTCAGTTTTCATAGTGTCAAAGGGAAAGACATTTAAGTAACCCCCCTTAAAACCAGGACAAAATTTTACATATATAGTAAAAAATGTACAAACAAGACTTTATTTTGAAACATAAAATTTAAAAATAAGTTTATTTTCTGGTGAATGAAATAGAGGTTATATTTACAAACATATGACAATTCTTAGAATTTATACCAAAAAAATAAGTCTGTTGTATCCTTTAAAAAGTTTTAATTATTCACACAAAATTACATGATGTTTTTACCTGAAGCTTGACAGCAGGATCATATAAGACGGCTGTTTTCTTGCAGTGTTACTCAAGGCTTCATTTATTTTCCCAAAGGACCTTTCCTAATCCTTTGAAATTCAAATTTTCTTTTGAAGAACTCATCTAATCATCATACTTGTCATTTTTCACTTTAACTATTAGCTTGTCAAACTCTGCCAGATCCTCATTTATCAGTGATTTTCCATGTGATTGGACTTCCCTGGTGGCTTAGATGGTAAAGAATCTGCCTGGAATGTGGGAGACTCTGATTTGATCCCTGGAGTCAGGAAGATCCCCTGGAGAAGGGATTGGCTACCCACTCTGGTATTCTTGCCTGGAGAATTCCGTGGACAGAGGAGCCTGGCAGGCTATAGTCCATGGGATCACAAAGCATCGGACATGACTGAGAGACTAGCACTTGCATGTGATTATAGCAGTTCTCAAACACTGTTTTTCATGGGCTTCACAGTTGCTTGCAGATTTTGCAGTTATGCCTTGATTCATAAGAATTTTATTTGCAAAAATTGAATGTTTGTAGCTTTCTATGTATGCTTGCGTGCTAAGTCACTTCAGTCGTATTCAACTGTGTGCAACTTTATGAACTATAACCTGCCAACCTCCTCTTGCCTGGGGTTCTCCAGGCAAGAATACTGGAGTGGGTTGCCATGCCCTCCTCCATTGCCTCCTCCAGGGGATCTTCCCAACTGAGGGATAGAACCCCAGTCTCTAGCATTCCCTGCATTAGCCGGCAGGTTCTTTACCAGTAGTGCCAGCTGGGAACCCACAGCTTTCTATAATCACCTGTGAAACAAACTAAAGCAGTACATTTGGTGGAGAGAGATAAATATATTTATGTGATGAATACTTTTTATTTCTCTAACAACATAAAAAAAATCAGATTATATAGTTATTATTAGGACAGCTAGGGGCTCTGTGTATGTGAATGTGGGTGTTCATTAAATCACTAGACCATGATAAACCTACCTACTAGTTGGAAAACTTTTTGGTGCCAAAATTGAATGAAACTAGATAAGCATCCTCTCCCATTTTCAGCCCCCAAATATGCAAAGACACTGGGATACCTAAACCAAATCCCATTGTATAGAATAGTCAGAATATCATCCAGCCCAGGAATTCAACTATACTGATGAGTATTTTAACTAGAGTGAGAAAAGAGAATAAAAATTTAGGTTGGGAATATGAGACATTTTAGAAGGGGAAAGTGCACTTTTAGAGATGCTTCACTTCCCATGCTAGTAAGGTTATGCTCAAAATCCTTCAAGCTAGGCTTCAGCAGTACTTAACATCAAGAACTTCCAGATGTACAAGCTGGGATTAGAAAAGGCAGACAAACCAGAGATCAAATTGCCAACATTTACTGAGTCATAGAGAAAGCAAGGGAATTCCAGAAAAACATCTACTGTTTCATTGACTACACTAAAGCCTTTGGCTGTGTGGATCATAACAAACTGTGGAAAACTTTTAAAGAGATGGAAATATCAGACCGTCTTACTTGTCTCCTGAGAAATGTGTATGCAGGTCATGAAGCAACAATTGGAACCTTATATGGAACAACTACTGTTCAAAATTGAGAAAGGAGTATGATAAAGCTGTGTATTGTCACCCTGTTTATGTAAGTTACATGCAGAGCACGTCATGCAGAATACCAGGGGTTGAATTACAAGCTGGAATCAAGATTGCTGGGAGAAACATCAACAACCTCAGATATGCAGATAACACCACTCTAATAGCAGAAAGCAAAGAGGAACTGAAGAGGGTGAAAGAGGAGAGTGAAAAAGCCAGCTTAAAACTCAGTATTAAAAAAACTAAGATCATGGCATCTGATCCCATCACTTCATGACAAGTAGAAGGGGAAAAGGTAGAAGTAATGACAGATTTCTCTTCTTGGGCTCTAAAATCACTGTGGATGGTGATTGCAGCCATGAAATTAGAAGGCAATTGCTTCTTGGAAGGAAAGCTGTGACAAACCTAGACAGTGCATTAAAAAGCAAAGACATCACTTTGTTGACAAAGGTCTGTATATTGTCTTTCTAGTAGTCATGTACAGATGTGAGAGTTGGACCATAAAGAAGGCAGAGTGCCAGAGAATGATGCTTTTGAACTGTGGTGCTGGAGAAGACTCTTGAGGGTCCCTTGGACTGCAAGGAGATCAAACCAGTCAATCCTAAAGGAGGTCAACCCTGAATACTCATTGGAAGGGCTAGTGCTGAAGCTGAAGCTCCAATACTTTGGCCACCTGATGCAAAGAGCTGGACTCATTGGGAAAGACTCTGATGCTGGGAAAGATTGAAAGCAGAAGAAGAAGAAGGTGACAGAGGATGAGATGGTCGGATGGCATCACTGATTCAATGGACATTGACTTGGGCAAACTCTGGGAGATGATGAGGGACAGGGAGGCCTGGTGTGCTGTAGTCCATGGGGTCACGAAGAGTTGGACATGACTTGGTGATTAAGCAACAACAAAAATTAGGTATGTGTGTTTGGAGGATTTATGTTTTGAACAGGTAAAAGGCGATGTAAAATTCTTAATTGGGGAAGGGGAGAAAGAAATAGTGAGAGAAGTGCAAAGTACAGAAAACAAGATTTGATCACTCAGAAGACCAAATAGACCTGACTGACATATGCAGAACCTTCTACCCAACAACAGGAGAGTATGCATTCTCTTCAATTGCACATGGCCCCTTCTTTAGGATACAACATATGTGGAGTCAGAAACAAGTCTTAACAAACTTAAGCAGATTCAAATCACACCAAGTATATTTTCCAACTGCAACTGAATGAAGCTAGAAGTAAATAGCAAAAGAAAAACTGGAAATTTCGCAAATGTGTGGAAATTAAACAGCTCACTCCTGAACAACCAATTTGTCAAAGAAGAAATCAGAAGAGAAAATTGAAAATACCTTCAAGCAAACAAACATGAAAATACAACATACTAAAACCTATGAGATTGCGGAAAAGCAGTACTAAGAGGGAAGTTTATAGCAATAATTACCTATATTAAAAAAAGAAGAAATATCTCAACAAACAAGCCCAAAGTTAGCAGAAGGAAGGAAATAACAATTAGAGAAGAAAATTTAACAAAAAGGCATTAGATATTACTTTGAAAAATTATACACCACCAGACTCGATAATCTAAAATAAGTGGACAAATTCCTGGAAACACACAGCCTACTAAGAGTGAAACATAAAGAAATAGGAAGTCTGAGCAGGCCTATAACTAGTAAAGTGATTGAATCAGTAATCAAAAAGCTCCCAGCAAAGAAAAGCCCCAAAGCAGATGGCTTCATGGGTGAATTCCCACCAAACATTTAAAGAGGAATTGATGCCAGTTCTTCTCAAAATCTTCCAAAAAAGTGAAAAGGGGGAAACACAAACTCATTTGAGAAGGCCAGCATTACCATTACACCAAAGCCAGATAAGGACAGTATAAGAAAAGAAAATTATACACCAATATTCCTGATGAACATGGATGCCAAAATCATCAACAAAATACTAGCAAACTGAATTCAATAATACATTAAAAAGATACATATCATGACCAAGTGGGATTTATCCGTTGGATATGAGAGTGAGTCAGCATATGAAAATCAATTAATGTGATATGACACATTAACAGAATGAAGGATAAAAATCATATGGTTACCCCAATAGATGCAGAAAATGCATTTTTATAAAATGCAACACCATTTCATGATAAAAACTCTCAACAAGTTAGGAATAGAAGGAAATAACCTCAACATTATAAAGATCATAAATGAAAAGCTCACAGCAAATTTTATACTTAATGTGTAAAACCAAAAGCTTTTCTTCCAAGTTCAGGAATAAGACAAGAGTGCCCACTTTCACCACTCCTATTCAACATAACACTGGAGGTTCTAGCCAGGGCACTTAGGCAAGAAATAGAAATAAAAGGCATCCAAATCATGAAGGAAGAAGTAAAATTATCTCTGTTCCAAAGTGACATAATCTTATATAAAGAAAATCCTAAAGAGTCACTCAGAAAAACTAGAACTCAACAAATTCAGTGAAATTGAAGGACACAAAATCAACTTTCAAAAATTAGTTGCATTTCTATTCACTAAACAGCAAACTGTCTGAAAAGGAAATTAAGAAAAGTAATTAGCCTCCAACTAATAAAAATAAATGAAAAAATTGATGCACCATTGCCGCTGTAATATTGCTGTCCTCTAATTAATTTTAGGTACCGAAGAACTTAATATGGCAACATTTTTAGAACCTTACTCATACACTTGTTGTGGGGGGGATGTACAATGCATATCCCCAAGCTGTGGAAAGGACACCTTTTTTTATTTGTAAAGGTAGAAAAACTTTGGGACTTATTTTGGGCGATTCATAAATATTCAACACAATGATCTATACTTTTCTGGGTTGTTTCTATCTACTCTTGGCACACTAAACTTTGGTAATTTTGATTCCTCTTATCCTTTTAAAAGTACTTTTCTTGTAAGCAGTGGATATTTTAAACAAAGCCTTCAATTTAATGCCGACGTGTTGTGGAGGAGGAAAATTACCTTTTAGTTGTTTATAGTAAATAAAGTTTTGTTTTTAAGAAAACCATATGTGATTAACTGTAGCCCAAACCCTATTCTGCATTGTTTAATTTTATGAGGAAAAAAATCTACCATAGAAATGTTAGTTAATATTGATATAATTTTAAATTGACACATCATGGTTTAATTTATTTCTCAGTAGCTTGGAAAATGTCATTTTGTTGTTTGGGTTTATTCTATGATCTATGACCAGATATGTTATTTTTTTTTCATAAAGACATTTTTACCACACAGGAGCTAGTATGTTTCAGTAACAGAGTTTACAGAGACCTTAAAAATCAGACTGTTGTTAACAGGTAGAATAATTACAGAATAAGACACTACAATGGGGAGCAAATGACATGAGAAAACTTTTAGTGAGTTATCAGCACACATTACATTTTCAGTGCTTTTACAAAGAAAAAAGGTGATCTGTTTCATTAAACATTGAATTGGCTAATTCTTGCTCTAATGTGGCTTTAATGTCGGGAGTCACTCCTAGCTTTAATTGACAGTTGTTAATATAAAAGTAAAAGTGTAACAGTGCCATACATTTTATTCTAGTGGGTGTGATGCACTGAGAAGTTAGGTTCTTTGGTTTTTTTCTTTTTCTTGTTTTTTTGGGTTTTTTTGTTTGTTTGTTTTTTGTCTTGCACATGTAATTTGTACAATCTCTGATTTAGCAGCCCTAAGATGATTTAAACATTTAGAATGCTGTGTGTGTGTTTCTTGTTTGATAATCTTCATTGATTGTACTGCATTTAATGAGTATTAAATAGTGCATTTTCTGTACACTATAGGATTTAGTCTGTGTTTGTATTTTATAACTTGCATAGATTGAGCTGACTGAAATAAGATTTTGTTCCAGGTATTCTAGGATAGAATACAAGATGATGCAAAATTGTGTTTAAAGCTCATGCTGTTTAAAAAAAAAAAAAATTACAACTGCTTTTTGCCATGTTTCCCGCCCCCCACCTGAAAGGGATGAGCGCTGAACATGACTGGCATATTTTTAGGACTTTGGTATGTGGTACTACAGAATACAGATTGGACA